>NW_008344645.1:175058-186111 GCF_000622305.1 Nannospalax galili
TAATCTTCCATCTCCCAAGTCATTACAGGCATGTGGTAATTGTGAAGCCCGTGGTGGGCTCCACAATTCTGCTTTTTGTTTGTTTGTTTGTTTGTTTTGTTTTGTTGTGGTTGGTCTTTTTTCAGACAGGGTCTCCCTGTTGCCCCAGCTGGCCTGAAACTCACTATGTAGACCAGGCTGGCCTTGAACTCCTCTGCCTCCTGAGTTCTGGGACTAAAGGCATGTGCCACCACATCCAACATCATATGTGTGTGTGTGTATGTGTGTGTGTGTGTATGTGTGTATATATATAATTTTTAACCTCATTGCCCTCTTTAGGAGTCATAGTACAAAATAAGCACCAAAATGCTTCTGCAGCCAAGTTGGCAGGCCTCACTTATGTAATTCTCCCTGAGGGACCCTAAGCTTGGCAAAAGTGAGCTTTGTATTGTGCAATTTAAATTAAATAATGTTATGAGGGTCAGAACACAACTTGTGTATAAAACTAAAACAAAATTAGTACTGTTTATTTTTGAGGTAATAAAGTGACTACTATGAGTTATAGTAAATGCTTCATAGTTTACAATTACTTTTAATGCTCAAATCCTTGTCTGGCATTTATTTTTAATTAATTAATTGTATGTATGAGTGTTTTGCCTGAATGTATGTAAGTGTACCTGTGTCATTCAATGCCTGTGGAGGCCAGAAGACGGTATCAAATCCCCTGGAACTGGAGATTGAATGGTTGTTAGCTACTTTGTGAGTACTGGGTTCTCTGGAAAAACAGCCAGTGTTCTTAACTGCTGAACCATCTCTACAGCCCACCTTAGAGTCATTTCTTTAGAGATTTAAATCCTTCAGAAAACCCTTTTTTTTCTTTCTTTCTTTTTTTTTTTTTTTTTCTTGAGACAGGTCTTGCTATGTAGCCCTTAGTTGCCTAGACGATGCTACGTAGACCAGGCCAGACTTGAACCTGTGATGGAACCACCATCTTCCCAGTGCTGGGATTACTGTTGCATGTTACTGTGCCTGAGTTTTAAACATTTTGATTGAGGTAAATCTGAAAACCAATTGAAGTTCAGAAACAAATCTTTTTGATAGTTTATTCTTTCTTCCTCTCCTTTTTAAATTTTAATTAATTATTAATTAATTTATTATTTTTGTGATGGGGTCTTCCTATAGCTCCAGTTGGCCTGGAACTTGACCAGGCTGGCCTTGATTTCATAGAGATCTGCCTGGTTTTGCCTCCTGAGTGCTGGGATTAAAGGCATGTGTCACTATGCCCAGCCCAGCCATCATTTTCTTTTTCTGTGTGTGTGCATGGCACATGTGTGTGTATGGGTGTGTATGCACATGTAGAGGCTGGAGGACAGCCTCTGGTGGTGTCCGCCATGCACCATCTACATTTTTTTGAGACACAGTCTCTCATAGGCCTGGACCTCTCCAAGTTGGCTAGGCTGGCTGTCCAGCAGGCCTCAGGGAGCCACCTGCTTCTGCCTCCCCAGTGCTGAGATAACAGGTGTGCACCACCATGCTTGACTTTTTTCTAAATTTAAATGTTTTATTTATTATTTTTTATTTTGTGTGTATGAATATATTGTCTGCATGTAAGTGCACCCATGTCATGCAATGACCTTGGAGGTCAGAAGAGGGTGTCGGATTCCCCTGAAACTGGAATTTTGGATGGTTGTCAGCCATCACATGGGTGCTGGGAATTAAACCTGAGTCCTCTGCAAGAGCAGCCAGTGCTCTTCACCGCTGAGCCATCTCTCCAGCCCCCATGTTTTTTAAATTTAGATTTTTACTTTTATTTTATAATTTCATACATAGTACAGTATGTACAGCATTTCCATCCTTTCCTCTCACCCCTCGGACTCCCATGATTTCCCCCACTTTGTCTAAATCTTCTGACCTCTTTAATTATTATTGTTATATATATATATATTTACATACATGTATTTATTAACACTCTACTGAGTCCGTGTAGTGGTGCTAGTGTGTACCTGTGTTTAGGGCTGATCACTTAGGATTAAATAATGCATCAGGGAGCTAGTTCCTAGAGAAACTGATTCTCCATCTCTCAGCAGCCATTGATTGCCTTATAGGTCTTCATCTAGGGGTGGGACCTTGTGAAAATTTCCCCATGCACTTCTGCCTGGCTTTTAAAATGTAGGTTGTGGGAATGACACTCAAGTCCTTGTGCTTGCAAGGCAGGCGCTCTAGTGGCTTAGCTCTTTCCCCAGCCCCTAAAGCTGACATTTCTCTGTGTGAGTTATTGTTCTTCACTCATGATGGGTATTTGGAGGCCGTAGTACAGATATTCTTGAACTTTACATGAGAAAAGAGCAGGTTAACTTGTGGATTCTTATTTTGTAAATTAGTAAAGTGTTAGTGTCTTTTATTTTATTAAAGATTTGTTTATGTTTTATGTGTGTAAACGAGTGTATATATGTGCACCACATACATATAATGCCCACAGATGCCAGAAGAGGGCAACAGACCCCCTGTTTATGGGAATTAGTTAACTTGATTATATTCAAATTCTGAAGAAAATGTAGTCCTTGGTTATATTCTGCTTTTCAGCTATTCAGTGTTGGAGTTTAGGAACCAGAAATGAATAAATATACTATACGTTTTTGTTATGGTTTAAATGTGAAACATCTCCCACAGGATTTTTTTTTTTTTTTTTTTTTTTTTATTTTCTCCCTGTAGCCACTATATAGACCAAGCTGGCTTCAGATCTGCCTACCTTTGCCTCCAGAGTGCTGGGACTAAAGGCATGTGCCACCATTCCCTGCCTATTGGTTTTTTCATTTGTTTGTTTTTAACTTGGTGATTTTTTTGTTTTGTTATTTGTTTCAATATAAGCCACACTTACAGCTTACAGTGAAATGCATTTTAAAAGTTGACAGTAGCAGGGCATGGTAGCACACATCTTTAATTCTAGCATTCAGGAGGCAGATTTCTGTGAGATTGAAACCAGCCTGGTCTACATAGTTCCTGGCCAGGTGGGACTACAGGGAGACCATTGCCTCAAAAAGACAAAATAACAACACCCCCCCAACCCAAAAGTCAACAATAAACTGTTTCATATTTGGAAGCTGCATGTTAGTATGATTGCTTTGTAATTATATATTTTTCTTTTTTCTTTTTTCTTTTTTTTTTTTGTCTTTTTGAGACAGGGTCTCCCTGTAGCCCCAGCTGTCCTGGAACTCACTATGTAGACCAGGCTGGACTTGAACTCACAGAGATCCACCTGCCTCTGCCTCCCAAGTGCTGGGATTAAAGGCTGGCAATTTTTTCTTTTTAATTTTTATTTTATGTGTATTTATATGTGTATTTATATTTCCTGAATGTATGTAAGTGTACCAGTGTCATACAATGCCCTCAAAGGTCAGAAGAGGGTGTTAGATCCCCTAGAACTGGAGTTACAGATGGTTGTTAGCTGTCATGTGGGTGCTGGGAATTGACTCTGGGTCCTCTGTGAGAGCAGTCAGTTCTAACTGCTGAGCCATCTCTTCAGCCCCTATAAGCTTTTCTTTGAAGATGCCATTTTCCCAGTGTCTTAAGTTTTCACATGTCATAATTTAGTAACTTTTAAAAAGTGGAAATCTTCGCCGGGTGTGGTGGTGCACACCTTTAATCCCAGCACTCCAGAGGTAGAGGCAGGCGGATCTCTGTGAGTTCAAGGCCCGCTTGGTCTACATAGTGAGTTCCAGGACAGCTGGGGCTACAGGGAGACCCTGTCTCAAAAAGACACCCCCCCCAAAAAAAAGTGGAAGTCTTGGGGCTGGAGAGATGGGTTGGTGATTAATAGCACTGGCTGCTTTTGTGGAGGACCTGGGTTGGGTCCCTAGCACCCTCATGGCAGATAAGGACATCCTTAACTCCAGTTCCAGGGGATCTGATGCCCTCTTCTGGCCTCTGCAGGCATTGCATGCATGGGTGCACTTACAAGCAGACAAAACACTAATTCACATAATTAATTAAGTTAATTAATTAATTTTAAAAGTGGAAACCTTCCTAAACTGCTCTGTAGTTCTACTATGGGGTATTTAATATCTTTGATTACAGGCAGTATTATAGTCTAGGATCTTGTTTTATTCTTAAGGCTATTCCAGACTTCCCCACATGATACAAAGGTAGCCCACCTTCACTTCTTTCATCCTTCCCATTCTACAGTTATTTGAGAAAATGACTTTAACTGTGTTGTTAGTAAATATTAATAATTAAGCCAATGTGGATGAAACCTCTTTGAGAATGTCTTTATTGTTTAAAATTGTGAAGGACCCTGAAACCCCTAAGTCTGAGAAGGCTGTTCTAACGATTTGGAATTTTGCCTTGAATACATTAGGGATCTTTGAATGGCTTACAGGAGCTTGAAACAATTTAAAAAGACAGAGCAGCCATGTGTGGTGGCACACACCTTTAATCCCAGCACTCTGGAGTCAGAGGCAGGGGGATCTCTATGAGATCCAGGCTAGCTTGGTCTGCACAGTGAATTCTAGGCTTCCTGCTGGTGATACAGGGAGACTCAGTCTCAAAAAAGACCAACCAACCAACCAAACAAACAAAAAGCCAGGACAGTGTGCCCTATGATGCATGAATCATGACTCTCACAGGATCCTGCCAAGGGTATAGAGACCAATTAAACAGTTTCAGTTTCAGGAAAGCCATGAGACCTCAAGTTATTCTGTGTTGGGGTAGATATGGTGATTCAAATATATCTTGGGGAGGTAGACTCACAAGTCCTGGGAGGTTTGAGTATGGTGGTTAGCTCATTTCCTGATTTAAAAAAATATTTTATTTATTTTTATTTTATGTGTATGAGTGTATTGCCTGCATATGTGTAAGTACACCCATGTCGTGCAGTGCCAGAAGAGGGCGTCGGATCCCTTGGAACTGGAGTTAGTCAGTTGTTAACTGCCATGTGGGTGCTGTGAATCAACCCAGGGTCCTCTGCAAGAGCAGTCAGTGCTCTTAGCCACTAAACCAACTCTCTAGCCTCCAGTGAAATTTTTTATCCCAAATACTTTTCAGTCCTAGAATTTTCTGTGTGTTTTCATTTGTTTGCTTACTTGTTTGTTTTTAATTTCTTGGTTTATTTATTTTTATGTGCATGAATGCCTGCATGAATGTAAGTGCACCCATGCATGGAATGCCCTGTAGAAGCCACAAAAGGGCGTCGAATCCCCCGGAACTGGAGTTAAGGATGGTTGTCAGCTGCCTTGTGAGTTCTGGGACCACAACCTGCTCTCTGCAAGAACAACCAGTGCTCTTAAGCACTGAGTCATCTTTCCAGCCCCTTTGTTTTTGTTTTGAGATAGGACCTTACTATGTGTGTAGCCCTGGCTGACCCAGAACTTGCTGTTTAGGCTAGCCTGGCTTCAAATTTGTGGCCATCCTCTTACTTCTGCCTCCCAAGTGCTGGAATTACAGTCATATAATTTGCTTCTAAAACTTTTTGTTGCCCATTTTTATACTGTATATTTCTCTACAGAAATTTTCTTTGATTATTATCATGAGCATAATCTCCCTTCTATACCTGTCTATTAGAGTGATAGCTGCTCGGGAATACTGCTTGGTAATTAGAACTTCTTGGAAGTTTCCTTTGATTGGCTTTTCCTTTGGGAATGGAGCCCCCTTTACCTGGGTCTTTTGTAGTAAGTAATATGGATTTTACCCCAGGTATTATAAATAGTAAGTCCTAGAAATTCTTAATTGTCTTTTTTTATGCCAAGAAATGTTGTTAGTGCTTTTTGTTTTTATTATTATTTTTTTTTTGTAAAGTGAGGTACTTAATTTGGCTGGATACAAACTGCAATTTGTGTTTTCCCCACAATAGTGATAGCATGTCACTGGTTTCAGACTTTTTGCCTTCACTAGGATACATGGCCTTACTCTGTAGATTCACAGTTCTGGACCACCTGAGGATTTGGGCGGAGATTTCATATTTTCTCCCCTGCCTGGAATTTCCTTCTCATTCCAATGCCATGGTTATTTTGGATTTTGCCCTCTTTCTAGATGCAGGTAAGACCCTGGAGTTTTCTATTAGAATTTTATTCACTGTGAGGCCTGTCCTCCGGCTATGAACTTTAAAACTTGACTCTCATTTATTTAGCAGTTCCTTCTTCCACATCCAGTTCACATCTAGTAATTGCCTAGTTTTGTTTGCTTCCAGTGCCCTCAGAAAATTGACAGGGTATGGTGACTTACACCTATAATCGCAGAACTGTGAGTTTGAGGCCAGCCTGGTCTATAAAGCGAGATCCTGTCTTAAAAAAAAAAAATTCTTATCTGTGGAAAATTTGTTCTGAAAGTGGAATTGTGATACTTGTCTTGCTGTTGATAATTAAAAGTAACCTGGGGCTGGAGAGATGGCTCAGTGGTTAAGGGCACTGACCGCTCTTGCAGAGGACCCAGGTTTGATTTCTAGCACCCACATGGTTGCTAACAACCATCCATAATTCCAGTTCCAAGGGATCTGACCACTTCTTCTGTCTTCCACAGGCATTGCAGTACATGGGCGCACTTACAGACATGCAGGTGATACACTCATACACATAAAAATTAAAAAAAAGAAAAGGAACCTGGGAAGGAGGTTTAAAGCTAAGTAGAGGGGCTGGAGAGATGACTTAATGATTAAGAGCATTGACTGTTCTTGTAGAAGGCCTGGGTTCAATAGCCAGTAGCCACATGTACCCACACACATGGTGGCTAACTCCAGTTCCAGGGGATCTGATGCCCTCTTCTGACCTCCGTGGGCAATGCATGCATGGGTATACCTACAAATATGTAGGCAATACCCTCATACACATAAAATAAAAACAAATAAATGAAATATTAAAAAATAATAAAGGTAAGTGAATTGTTTTCCTAAGAGAAAGTTTCTATTGTAATCAAGTGAGTGGGCAGCATTCCTTAGCTTGGGATCTGTAGACTGGGTTGATCCAGGATTGAATTTCGTGAGGTTTCAGATAAGAAAGAGAGAGAGAAAAAGAGAGAGAGAGAGTTTTCTGGAAGAATGTCTCATAGCATTCACCAGCTATCTAGAAAGGTATGGTCCGCACATGATTAGACATTGAAATAATATCAAAAGGATACTATTTCAATAGTATAGGAGGTAGAAAGATAACTAAAAAAAAAAAAATCTGTATTTAATCTGCAAATTAGGATTTCACTAGTAGTGCCTTCAGAGTGCTTTTGAGTGGAGATGAAAGGCAAGTGGGAGTCCACTGAGAAGTAAATTGGAGATGCAGAGCTGAGGCTAGGGAGTATAGAATTCTCTTTCTGGAAGTCTGGATGATAAGGGAAGAGATTGCCTGATAGAGGGGAGCGAGATTAAGAGGAGCGCAGCTAGGCCCTGTCTGGCCTCTCTGTGGCAGCTCTTTGCCATACTATCCCCTTTGTGCATGTACTTAGCTTTTCAGCCTGTGAAAGCTGCTCTGTTGGAAAACTCTAGAGGCTGCCTGTGTGGGCTTGCATGCCTGCATTCAGTGGTTTTGATTGCAAAGAGGTTATGAGCTCCAGAACAGAGTTGTATTTTTGTCTGTGTTTTTGGTGTTCTCTCTTTATGGCCCTTTTCATTTTACTGTCGTGTTGTAAAGACAGAATGTGGCTTGCTGGCACAGGCTGTGGGGTATAGGATAGGACAGGGTCTGGTGGAAACAGAGGTCTCTTCCCAAGGTTTCTTTTATAACTCTGATTGCATATTTGCAGGTCCCTGGGGGTGGTGTGTGTGTATGTGTGTGTGTGTGTGTGTGTGTGTGTGTGTGTGTTCATGTTATTTATGCGTCCCTGTGGGTGTGTTGTGTGTATGTGTGTGTGTGTGTGTGTGTGTGTGTGTGTGTGTGTGTGTGTGTTTTGCAGTTTGTTATGCACTCCAGCCTTGGCTTCTTAAGGTTTGCTCATTCTAGGTCCTTATTGCAGAGCCTTAAAACCTTTGTTCACTAGTAGGAGGGAGGTACAGAGTCCTTGCTGGCACATATCTCTTTCTTCTCTTTCTTTTTGGACTATATGAGGTCACTTCTCCGTACATATTCTGTGGCTATAACTAAATACCTTACACTGGGAAATTATTAAGGAAAAAAAAAGTCTAATTCATCTCACAATTCCAGAGACTGAGAGGCCCAAGGTTGAGAGTCTATATCCAGGGAAGGCCTTCTTGCTGCTGGGGTGTCTGCAGATTCTGAAGCAACACAGAGTGTGTTGTATTGAGACAGAGCTGGTGTGACAAATGAGTGCCTCTTATCTTCTTGTAAGACCACTAACTGCTGTCATGAGGATTCCACACATATGACCTCATTTATTTCCAGTGGCCCCACCTTCAAATACCATTAACGTAGAACCTCACATAAGGACCAATTCACATAAGGACCAATGTTAATTTTGGAAGGAGTAATACCTGGACAACAAATACCAGGTGGGGATACATCAATCTGAACTGGGATGGAAATCAGAAAAGTAGGTTTAAGTAAGGAAAGTATGGAATTGGTAGCAGTGTCAACACAGCGTGAGATCCCTGATTGTAAGCATCTACTGCCAGGTGTTACTCTTGATCTTTCTCTTTTCTACTCAGTAGAGTGCTTCTTGCCTCCCAGGTTTCCTCCTCACCTGAGTCAGCCATAGAAGTTCTTGTTCTTGCTGGTGCTCATGATGTTCCATGTCCCGTTATGCTCTAGTATCAGGTAAAATGTTCGATTTGAGACAAAACAAATGACAGCTAATTCTCCATTATCCTGTGTGCATTTATGTGTATGTGCGTGAGTGTGGAGGCCAGAGGTCAACCTTGGGTGTTGCCTTCAGGTGGTATCCACTTAATTTTTTTGAGAGGACCCATTATTGAACTTGGAACTCACCAATTTGGCTAGGCTGCCCGGCCAGCTTTGCTTCCCTAGTGCTGGAATTACAAGCACATGCTGCCATACCTTCTTCCATGGTATGGTGCTGGGAATTGAACCCAGGTCCTCATGCTTCCACTACAAACACTGTACTGACTGAACTATCTTCGTAGTCACTCCATCATCCTTTTCAGTTTATATACTAAGAACTTGTAAAAAAAAAACAAAAAACAAAAACAAAACATGAATCTATAGCTGGTTGAATTGGTGGTAAAGACACTCTGGAGTAGGGAGTAAATACGCTCGTAGCCCACTGCCTTCCGTACACCTTCTGCAGGATGGCAGCTTGTGCCATCCTGAGTTGGCACTGCTTGAACAGAAAGTTCAAATCACTTGGGCACAGTAGGTGAAAAAAATACTCTAATGGCCTCTGAGAAATTGGACTGCTTTGGATTGTCTACATGTCATGCAGTGTTTAAATTTAGAAAGTACAAATGAAACCAATACAGGCAGTTCACAGCTATTTTTGACTTTAGGGATGGTCTAAAAGCAATACTTTTTCAGTATGAACCAAAGTTGGTATTGAATTTGGATCTTTTCTGGGCTGTGACATGTGTCATATTGTCTCATGGTGCTGGACAGAAGCTGGGAGCCACAGCTTACAATTGGCCATGTGCTCAAGCAGAGAAACACCCCAGGTCCTGCAGTGTGCTATGCCTTCCCACCATCCAGCAGTTCATTTTCGTTCAGTGCTTCTTAGGTCTAGTGTATTCTCCGCTGTGCACAGTAATGGTTGCTGGGATTCAGCCTTCCTCCTTGAGTACCGTATTCAGTCTATGTAATAGAAGCTTTGTGATAGATGATTTTGACTGACTGCAGGCTAATGTGTGTTCTAAGCACATTTAAGGAACGCTAAGTCAAGGACCTTGACCTGTGCTTCTGGTCTCATCTGCTGGGGAGACTAAGGTAAGAGGATTGCTTGCACCCACAAGTTGAAGACCAACCTGGTAAACTCACCTCAACAAGCAAACAGACAGACAAACAGCAGGCTATGCTAAACTAAATGCTTAAAAATAAGCTATAGTAAATGCATTTTTCACTTGTGGTATTTTCAACTTAGTGGGTCATTGTGATGTAATCTCCTAGTAGGGTGAAGAGTATCTGTGTACAAATCATTTTTTTCCTTTGTTTTGTCACTGAACTTGATTGTCATTAGACACTGGCACATAAAGAACTTTATCCTTTTGCCTTTCTTACTGTATTACATTACATTGGTAAATGAGCCAGAATTTATTGAACATGTCCTGTTTTGATAGGTATTTAGGTTTGTTCTAATTTTTTTTGGGGGGGGTCTTTTTGAGACAAGGTCTCCCTGTAGCCCCAGCTGACCTGGAACTCGCTATGTAGACCAGGCTGACCTTGAGCTTACAGAGATCCGCCTGCCTCTGCCTCCCAAGTGCCGGGATTAAAGGCATGCACCACCACGCCCAGCTTGTTCTAATATTTTTAATTATAAGTAATGCTTTAGCGAATGACAATGGGCATAGGGCACTATGCATGTTTGTCATTCAAACTGCAAGAGAGCATTCCCATCAGTTTTAAGTGAGAGGATCTATTACTTTTACCCTTGTTCTTTGCTAGTCAAGAAGATGAGGTGCTATTTCCTAGTTTTGATTTTGTTATTTGTCTGATAACTGAGACTGCTCCTCTCTTAATCTGTTTAGGTACAATTTGTGTCTTCTCTGTCCACTCCATATAACCTGTTCTCTCCTGTGTAGAAGTCCTTTCATTATTATGGAAATTGACCCCCCCAAAAAAATATGAGTTACAATTGTGTGCTGGTTTATGCTTTTTTAATGTGCATGTGTGCAGTGTGTGTGTGTGTGTGTGTGTGTGTGTGTGTAGGCTAGAGGACCACCTCAGGTTCCTTGGGAATGTTGTCCACCTCCTTTAAGACAGGGTCTCTCAAAGTCACTAATTACACTAGACTGGCCAGCATGCTCCAGGGAGCCTCCTGTCTCAGCCTCTCCAATGCTGAGATTCTAATCACCTGTCACCGAGCTTGGCTTTTTTAAAAAAATTATTTATTTAATAACCATATAATTAGAAGAAGCATTTCATTACAACATCATTGACATATTAAATAACAATTTCCAGAGGTAAGATGCATCTCTTTCAAGATTGGCTGTAAATTTTTAGGTTTACAGAATTAATATAGTTATACAATATTATAC
>NW_008344645.1:186442-187023 GCF_000622305.1 Nannospalax galili
CTGCTGTGTTGTCGGCACCCCCAGCCATTCCCCACTACTTGCCCTTCTGGTGAATCTAGTCAGCCTATCTAGAGGTCTTTGTTTTAGTAGGGTCAGCTGTTCCTCATCTAGAGGTATTCAATTATCAATATTCCTTGGGATAAGATTGGGGTCCGCTGTTCAATTTCCCAGTTCTCTGCTGGGTTTCTATCTGGGAATCTCTTTGGCCACCCTGGCCAATAATGCAGAAGGAGGTATGGCCTGTCTGGCATTGTTGCTTGCTATGTAGCCTTTAGCTATACATATGGTCTCTTATGAAATTATATTGGCCCCTTTAATCTTTGGTTATACATTCCTTTTGGGTGCTTAAGGCCACACAGTTGGTCCAGATAAACTGATTTATCTTTACTCTTAAGGTCATTTGAGGATCTGTTCCTCAGTGTAACATGGGCCTGGGAGGAGCCCCTGGCTCCTTTCTTTTACCAGTTCCACCTATGTGAGGATAAGTCAAAGGTCCTGCTCGACCATTGTTGGCTCCTCTTGGAAGCATGGAGGAAATGATTCCTGCGTGTTGACCCTCCTCTTTATAGACTGGACACTGG
>NW_008344645.1:188201-189419 GCF_000622305.1 Nannospalax galili
TGATATAACTGGGTCAAATGGTAGGTTCATTTGTAGTTTTTTAAGAGTTCTCCACACTGCTTTCCATAGAGGTTCAACAAGTTTGCAGGCCCATCAGCAGCCTTTTAAAATGTTTCATAGCCGTCTTTACTTCTTCTTTTGAGAACTCTCTGTTCAGCTCCTTAGCCCATCTTTTAATTGTGGTACTTCTTCTCTTGGTTCTCTGTTTTTTGAGTTTGTTATAAATTCTGGTTATTAAACCTCTGTCGGATGTGTCGCTGCTGAAGATTTTCTCCCATTCTGTGGGTTTTCTGTTTGCTTCCTTGGTTGTCTCCTTTGATGTACAGAGAGTTTTTTAGTTTAATGGGGTCCCATTTGTTAATTCTTGCCCTTGTTTCCTAAGCAATTGATGTCCAGTTTAGAAAATCCGTTCCTAAGCCTATATCTTGTAGGTTTTTCCCAATGTTTTCTTCTAATAGTTTTAGAGTTTCAGGCTTTACATTGAGGTCTCTGAGCCATTTGGAATTGACTTTTTGCAGGGTGAAAGATAGGGGTTTAATTTCATTTTTCTATGAGTGGAGATCCAGTTTTGCCAGCACCATTTGCTGAAGATGCTGTCTTTCCTCCAGTTAAAGTTCTTGGCCCCCTTGTCAAATATCAGGTGGCTGAAATTGCATTTACTCGTATTTGGGTCTTCAATTTTGTTCCTTTGGTTTACAGGTCTATTTTTGTGCCAGTACAATGTTGTTTTTCTGAGTATAGCTCTGTAATACAGCTTGCAATCTGGTATAGTAATCCCCCTGGCATTGCTCTTAGTGCTCAGGGTTGTTTTGGCTATCTGAGGTCTTTTGTGCTTCCATATGAATCTTAGGATGGTTTTTTCCAATTCTGTGAAAAATGTCATGGGGATTTTGACTGACGTGTTGAATCTATATATGACTCTTGGTAGGATGGTCATTTTCACAATTTACTTCTTCCAATACATGACCATGGGAGGTCCTTCCATCTTCTGATGTCTTCCTCGATTTCTTTCTTTAAAGATTTAAAATTTTCATTGTAGAGCTCTTTAATGTCTTTGGTCAGGTTTCCTCCAAGGTATTTTATTTTTTTTTGTGGCTATTGTGAATGGGAGGGTTTCCCTGTGCTCTTTCTCTGACTGCTTGTCATTGGTATATAGAAAGGCTATAGACTTTTGTAGGTTAATTTTGTAACCTGCCACTTTACTGAATGTGTTAATAA
>NW_008344645.1:190247-211265 GCF_000622305.1 Nannospalax galili
CACATTAACCTGAGTGACTGAATTTCTTTTTGTGTTATGGGTCTGTTTAAGCTGTTAATCTCTTCTTGGTTTAGTTTTGGTGGTTCCCATACCTTTAGATATCCATCCATTTCTTTTAGGTTTTCAAATTTAGTAGCATATAGGTGTTTTAAAGTATTCCCTTATAATGTTCTGTATCTTTTTGGTGTCTGTTTGCTGGGGGTTTGAACCCGCGATCCCCAGCAAGGTGAGGATTGGGGATGAGTAAGCACGCCATTCACCAGCCCACGCTGCCCCTGGTACCCACGGACACTCAGACGCAATGGGGAGCCTAGTCAAGCAGGGACTCATTTATTGCAAGTGTTCCAAAGCTTATAAAGGCACCTGGAACTCCCCCCTCCTCCCCAGAGGGTGTATCTTAAGGATGGTCACGTGCTGATCATGCACTCCTCTGCAGTGCGGAAGTATTCTTCAGACTTTAAAAGCAAGCCAGGCCTCGCCCCCAGTAACTTCATTTCGAACCTATGCAAGGTGGGGCTTTTAGGTCCCCACATCTGTTGTGATGTTTCCCTTTTCATCTCTGATTTTGTTGATTAGGAGGTGCTCTTTCTTTCTTTCGGTTAACTGGGCTAGTGGTCTGTCAATCTTGTTTATCTTTTCAAAGAACCAGCTCTTGGAATTGTTGATTCTTTGTATTGTTTTCTTTATTTCAACTTCATTAATTTCTGCCCTGATTTTTGTTATTTCATCTTGTCTGCTGGGTTTGGGTTTCCTTTGCTGTTGCTTTTCAAGTGTGTTGAGATGCAATGATAAGTCATTTATTTGTGTTCTCTCCGATTTTTTGATGTAGGCACTTAAAGCTATAAACTTCCCCTTAAGGACCTCTTTCAGCGTGTCCCAGAGGTTTTTTCATTTAATTCCAGGAATACTTTTATTTCTTTCTTAATTTCTCTTTTGACCCATTCATCATTCAGGAGTGTGTTGTTTAATCTCCATGTGTTCATGTGGTGATTAGGGCTTCTTTGGGTGTTGATTGTAAGCTTTACTGCATTGTGGTCTGATAGAATGCATGGAATTATTTCAATCTTTTTGTATTTGTTGAGGTTTGTTTTGTGCCCCAGTATATGGCTGATTTTGGAGAAGGTTCCATGGGGTGCTGAGTAGAAAGTATGTCCTTTGGTGCTTGGGTGGAATACTCAGTAGATGTCTGTTAAGTCCTTTTGATATATGGCATTGTTTAATTCAGATGTTTAACCCTCTGCCCTGTTGACCTATCTAATGGAGACAGTGGGGTATTGAAGTCCCCTACTATTAATGAGTTGGGGTTAATCTGGTTCTTAAAGTCCTGTAGTATTGTTTTGATGAAGTTGGGTGCACCAGAGTTTGGTGAATATATGTTCATGATTATAATATCTTCTTGATTCATTGTTCCTTTGATCAAAATGAAGTGACTCTCTTTATCTCTTCTGATTAGTTTTAGTTTAAAGTCTGTTTTGTCAGATATTAGAATTGCTGTGCCTGCTTTGTTCTTAGTGCCATTTGCTTGGTATATTTTTTTTCATACTTTCACTTTGAGATAGTGTCTGTCCTTGAAAGTGAGATGAGTTTCTTGCAGACAACAAAAAGATGGGTTTTGTTTCTTAATCCATTCACATAGTCTGTGTCTTTTGACTGGGGAGTTCAGTCCACTAATATTTAAAGTTATTAATGAAAGATGTGTATTGAATCCTGTCATTTTTATTTCTGTTCACATTCTTGATATAGCTGTACCTTTCCACAGTTCTACCTTCACTGGATTTCTTTCTGCAATCCCTTGGTTATAGTCATTCCTTTCTTCAGCTCTTTGTATTGCTTCCAGAATTCTCTGAAGGGCTGGTTTTGTGGACATGAATTCCTTCAGCCTATTTATGTCATGGAAGACTCTTCTTTCCCCTTCCACTATAATAGACATTTTGGCTGGGTATAGTAATCTGGGTTGGCATCTGTGGTCATTTAAAACTGGGAATGCTTTGGTCCAGGCTCTTCTGGCTTTCATTATTTGCACTGAAAAGTCAGCTGTAATCCTAATGGGTTTTCCTTTATATGTGACTTGTTTCTCTTTTGCAACTTTCAGAATTGTCTCTTTGTTTTGCATGTGTAGTGTTTCTAATATGATGTGCCATGGAAAGTTTCTTTTCTGGTCCTGTCTGTTTGGTGTTCTATATGCTTCTTGTATTTGTATGGGCATTTCTTTCTTTAATTTTGGGAAATTTTCTTCCACGAGTCTGTTGAAGATCTGGTCCATGCCATTATGTTGGGATTCTTCTCCTTCCTGTATGTCTAAGATTCAAAAGCTTGGTCTTTTTGTGGTGTCACACAATTCCTGCATATTCCATTCTTGTGTTTTCTTAAATTTTTCATAATCTTTGCTTGAGTGGTCTAATTTGTCCACTTTATCTTCTAGTCTTGATAGTCTGTTTTCCATTTTATTCATCCTATTGGTGAGGCTTTCTCCTATCTTTTCTAATTGGCTTATTGAGTTTTTCACTTCCTTCTTCATTTCAGCCTGAGTAGTCTTCAATATTTCTAGCTCTTTTCTGAATTCATGTCCTGCATTATCTCTAGGGGGTTCTCATTGTACTCCTCTAGAGGACTATTGGTATTTGGTGTCGATATGGTGTTTTGGTTTTTGTTATTAATTTTTCTCTGTGATTTTGACATGTGAATTTTTGTAGTTTCTGATTCTTGTGTGAGACTCAAGCCTTCAAGTTTAGGTCTGCTTCTTTTTGTAAACTTTATATGTCATGTGTCTTTGTGGTATACTTTTGGGCAGGAAAAGCTGGTTCGTTTAAGCTTACAGTTCTCTCTTTTGATTTAATATTAGAGTGGCTGGATTGCTTTTGTCTTCAGTAGTTCCCACAGAGGCCCAATTCAGGTAAGGGTCAGGTGTTTTCAGGCTTTCTCCTAAGGTATGGATCTCTCCAGGAACGATTTTAGCCTCAGGAATTTGGGGGTTGGACTGTCCTGGGAGCCTGGGCCAGGAAAGATGCTGGTCTAGGGCAGCTGGTGTCTGTGCCATGGAGAGATACAAAGGCAGATGGGGCAGGAAGAGCCCACAAGGCCTCCTGGGGACTGCACTGAGGAGCTGGGTTGGTCTGCATGCAAAGGATCAGGAAGAGGAAAGGTCGGCCCCAGCGTTCCAGAAAGAGACTGGTGGGTGATGCAGGGCTCAAACTCGGAGGAGAGAATGGCGGTGGAGATGGGAGGGTGAATGAGGTTGTGGGAATCAAGGCATAGAGGGACCAATAGACTTACCCCAGAGAGAGGCCTCCAGGTAGGAGGGAGGCCTGCTGCTAGTCCTGCAGGCCCAGGGAAGCAGAGTGAGGTGAGGACAGGGCCAGGCCCAGAAGCAGTGCTCCTGGGGTCCAGAGAAGGTACTAGGTTGGATGAAAAGGATCAGGAAGACTTATTGGTTCCCCACGTGTCTGGGGCCCCAAGATAAGGAATGGAGCAGGGCCCAAACTCGAAGGAGAGAGAGGTGGTGGAGATAGGAGGGTGAATGAGGATGGGGGCAGGGGAAGGTCAAGGCGTGGAGAGCACAATGGACTTACCCTGAAGAGAGGCTTGTGGGTAGGAGAGAGGCCTGCTGCGGGTCCTGCAGGCCCAGGGAAGCAGAGGGAGTTGAGGGCAGGCCCAGGCCCAGAAGCAGTGCTCCTGGGGCCCAGAGAAGGCACTGTGTTGGTCTGGATGAAAAGGATCAGGGAGCAATATTGGTTCCCCAGGTGTCTGGGGCCCCAAGACAAGGAATGGGGCAGGGCCCAAACTCGGAGGAGAGAATGGCTGCAGAGATGGGAGTGTGAATGAGGCTGGGGGAGTCAAGGCGTGGAGGGAGCAATGGACTGACCCCAGAGAGAGGCCTGTGGGTCTTATTATTTTATTTTTATTATTATCGTGTGTGTGAATGATGTGCATATGTGAGTACACGTACCATGACACATGTGTGGCACTCAAAGGGACTTTTACATTGTCAGGTCTGCATTGTCAGGCAGCATGCTCATTTACCCACTGAGTCATTTTGCTAGCCCCTATGTGTCTTTTAATACTTTAATATCTATTTGATTTATAATTTTCTATTTCTTAAATTCATTGGTAAATAAAAATAAGTGGGGGAATTTAATGAGGATTTGTAATTTCTTTGGTTTTTAGCTGATTTTAAACTTGAAATTAAAAAATATTTAGTGTTTTATTTTATGTGTATGAGTGTTATGTCTGCATGTGTGTAAGTGCATGTTGTGCAATGCCCACAGAGATCAGAAGAGGGTGTCAGATTCCCTGGAACTGGAATTACGAATGGTTGTTAGCCGTCATGTGGGTGTTAGGAACTGAACTCAGGTCCTTTGCAAGAACAGCCAGTGCTCTTAACTGTTGAGCCATCTCTCCAGCCCCTGAACCTGAATTTTTTTTTTAGAAACAAAAACTTCCCCTAAAATGGTGCATTCAATATCAAATCAGTTTCCTAAATTTCAATGCATGACTTTTATATTATTATTTTTATTTTATGTATATAAGTATATTGTCTGCATGTATGTAAGTGCACCTGTGTTGTGCAGTGCCCATGGAAGTCCAAAGAGGGCGTCAGGTACCCTGGAACTGGAGTTACTGACAGCTGTTAGATGTCATGTGAATGCTGACAATCAAACCTGGGTCCTTTGCAAGAGCAGCCAGTACTCTTGACTGCTGAGTCATCTTTCCAGCCCTCCACATTGTTACTCTTAAAGAAAGCACATATCTGAAACTAAGAATGTTATGGATCAGTATTTCTGACTCCCAAAAGCATGCTGACTAACTTCAATTTAAGAAACACTCATTCTGTAAAACACCTCTCAATAACAGCACAAAACAATTGCTTTTGCTTCATAATTTGTAACAAAGTTAAGAAAGATTATCATCAAATGAGAATGCAGAATCAAAATAATTTCCTAGCATATGTGAACTATGAGGAAATTGTGGATTGCCCTGCCAGAAGCATTGTTGTGGTAGCTGTGCATTTTATTGAAAAATGGGAAGTCAAAACAGGAAAAAAGTTCCAGTTTCTGGCAGCAGAGGTCAGAGTTCTTCTGTGTACATGTTCCTTGGTAAGCAGAAGCCAAAACACAGTGGCCGTATGCAACTAAATGGAAGAGCTGAACTCTTAGTTTTGACTTTTAATATGTTGGCCTTTTCCAAATTGCCTGGAGGACCGAGATATACACAAAGTTATATTGAAATATGATGGCACCGTAAGCAGCCATATGCCTTGGTTTTCTCACTTGGATATTAGCCCAGTTTTTGAAGGGCAGCAAAAAGCTCCTCTAAGGAAATGGAAAACACTC
Organism: Nannospalax galili; assembly: GCF_000622305.1. Classification (NCBI taxonomy): domain Eukaryota; kingdom Metazoa; phylum Chordata; class Mammalia; order Rodentia; family Spalacidae; genus Nannospalax; species Nannospalax galili. The sequence continues at coordinate 195,578 of NW_008344645.1, forward strand.
ATTTGAATAATATTCTGATTAAAGTAATGGAATCTTGGTATCCAATCTTTAAATAATAGAGGCTTTGTTGTAGAGAAGATACAGGTAACAATATATTGAAATAACTGGATTAAATCTACCAGCAAAAGAAAATAGTTTGTAACAAATAACTTGTTTCAGAATCCATTTCAATTTCCTGTCCTTGTTGTTTGTATTTTTTATGATCAGGTTAAGTTATAACAGAAGAACATTCAAACATTTGTATCCTATATTTGCAGCTATAAAATCTTTTGTCATGCAAATTTTAGACAGGGTCCATGATTATAAAATGAGTGTTTTCATGAATAATATTTAAAGAAGCTTGTTTAGGAAATGGTTCTTTTTTCTCAGATGGTACATCTCTCCTGTCCTCCCTCCCCCATTCAGCTTAGTATTGTGGTTTTAGTTCCAAGAGGAAGCTGAGCACACTGCTGGGGAGGTATCTTCTTTCCTATGGTGCTGGTAGAATTCTGAACCAAGAAGGTAAACCCTAAGGCATCCTTGTTGCTATACACAAGCTGTGAGGTAGTGAATGAACTTTCTGAGAGAGAGAGAGAGAGAGAGAGAGAGAGAGAGAGAGAGAGAACTGTATTTAGATAGTATAGAACCAGGACACTATATTTTTTTATTTATTTTTATTTTATACGTATGAGTATATTGCTTGAATGTTTGAGTGCAGCATGCAATGTCCATGGAGGCCGGAAGAATCCCCTGGAACTGGAGTTACTGATGGTGGATAGCTGCCATGTGGATGCTGGGAACTGAACTCATTTCCTCTGCAAGAGCAGCTGGTGCTCTTAACCACTGAGCCATCTCTCCAGCCCCTGGGACACTTTAAAGAATGATAATTATTTATTAACTTAGTTGAAGAAGATGATCAATGAAACATGATACTTATAAAATTGAAGAATATCTTATAAAATTGGCATACCTATTTATAAGCTGCAAGTCTCTCTCTCTCTCTCTCTCTCTCTCTCTGTCTCTCTTTCTCTCTCTCTCTCACACACACACACACACACACACAGAATTCATTGACTTTAAAGAATCTAAACAATAATTAAGGTGCATGGGGAAAATCTGTAAACATTCCCCCAAACTACACACATTTGGCAAAGACTCTATTAAATCCAGTCACTAATAACTGTATATGTTTATGTATAAATGATGTTAGATGTAACCATATTCTCGCTGAAGACATTCTTAGCATCCTGCCTGGACCACCGTGGACACTGAATAAATGTTGGTTGAATGGATGAAATAAACTCATGCTGTTAAGCTGAGTATGGTAATGCACACCTTTAATCCCAGTACTTGAGAGGAAGCAGCGGGTGAATCTCTGTGAGTTCAAGGCCAGCCTGGTCTGCATAGTTAGTTCCAGGCCAACTGGGGCTACAGGGAAACCCTTTCTCAAAAAGACCAAAAAATAAAAACAAACAAAAATCATGCTGTCAAGCACAGTATATAATGAATGTATAAGTGGATGCCTTTCTCCAGACTTGCTGTCTGACTGTTCCTGCTCATTAATCTCTGTGAGTGGTTAATGTAATTATAGTGTAATTATATATAGATTTCCTGACCTTGTCATTTTTGTATAGAAGTTAGACACTACGGCACTAATACTCTCAGCTGCCTTTCTTGCACTGATATGTCTTCTAAATCTCTTTGGCTGCACAGGGGAAGAGAACTTTGCTAAGTAGAGTAGCAGGTAATGTAACACCCCAGTGCTGAGCAAGAATTTCCTAGGTGTTGATTCTCTTTTGAATTCTGTGAATTTCTCTCTTTGTATCAACCCACACCTGAAGATTAGGATTGTTCAGCTTTGGATAAAACATTCCTTATTTAATGCATTCCATAGCAGCTACCACTGAGTGTAAATGTGAAATTCAAGCCTCCTTTCACCAGCTAACAAAGATGAGAATGCATTGCATTATTAAAAGAGCTTTTAGCCACTAAGGGGGGTGCTAGGTAAATATGTTGAGGGCAACCTTCCCCTTATTCCTTTTAAGTTCTCCCCTCAAAAACATTCACAGGTATTACTTTTTTGTAATAAGGGAGTGATCCTTTGATGATTATAAGCTTTCTTGTAGGGCTTTTAACCTATCAAATGCTTAAGATTGTAACTTGGAATTACAACCTGAGGTCTGTAATTGAAGCTTTTAATATGAGAGCTTTTGTACTACAGATAAGAACAACTAAGCTTTCTTTTTTTGGAAAAGGCTTTTGAGAGCTGAATGGTATAGAATGAGGCCATCTCATCATTCATCCCTTACAACTTTGTTTAATTCATAAAGGACATAGCTAATTGTATAGACACAAAACACTAATTAAGACAGGCAGATATGGAGTGGATGGCATAGTTTTTAGCTGGAGATGTGGACTGTGAAAGAAAGTCCGCTATGAAAATCTCACACTTTTGATTAATTAGTTTTATTTACTTAATATATATATTAATTTTATTTATTAATTTTATTTTTTTTACATGTATGTGTGTATTGCCTGCATGTAAGTGAGTGCACCCGTGTCGTGCAATGCCTGCGGAGGTCAGAAGAGGCTGTCAGATCCCCTGGGACTGGAGTTATGGACAGTTGTTAGCTGCCATGTGGTGCTGGGATTCGAACCCAGGTCTTCTGCAAGAACAACCAGTGTTCTTAACCGCTGAGCCATCTTTCCAGCCCACCATTCTTATTTAATAAAATATCATCCTTATATTTTCCTTAACAGATGCATCCTCCTCCTATTCTTCTTTCTCCCCCTTTTCTTTGCCCTACTCCAGTTTCTGTGTATTAGTTATTTTTCTGTTGCTGTGAAAAAAACACCATATAAGGCAACTTATATAAGGAAGACATTATTTGGGCTTAGGATTCCAGAAGGATAAGAGTCCCTCATGGTCGGGAGACATGGTGGCAAATGTGGCCAGAGCAGAAGGCTGAGTGCTCACATCTTCAACCACTCACAGGAAGCAGAGAGAGCAAGCTGGAAGTGGGATGAGGCTATGAACTCTCAAAGTCAGTCCTCTGGGACATGTTTTCTCCAGCAACATCACATGTCCTAAGGGTTCCCTTGCCCTCCCCAAAGAGTGCTGCCAACTGGGGCCAAGCATTCAAATACATGAGCCAGCGGGGGCATTTCTCATCCAAACCACTACATCCTGTTTCTCTCTTTTCTTCTCCCACTTTATACAATTTTAACTGTGCAAGGCAGAAAGTCTTACTACAAAGGAATAGTTAATTGGTCAACCTTCCTGTGTAAACTGAATCAAATAGAGGGGGGGCTTAGGAGTTGGAATTGGAAAGCAAAGGTGACTGGCAGAAACACTGAGCTTGTTACTTTAGACTTCCTGCTCATTACTTTCCATTATCTTCTGTCTCTTTAAGTGAAGAGGCTTATTGGTCTTACCTTCTATATGATTTGCCCTTTGTGAGGCATTTTGGATTTCAGGTGTTAGATAATTTAGAAGTCCCTTCAAGGTTTGATCTTGATTGTCATTAATATTTGTTGGGTTAACAATAAGTTCCTACTTTCTTCAGTAGTTTGTGAATTATTGTGTAGAAGCAGTAATACTGATATTTTATCAAGTTTTCTTAACTCACTTATCCTCTTTCATCCAGGAATTTCCCCAGAATTTGTTAGATAACAAGAGAAAGCTTTGCCTCTCTGTACCTTTTGGTTAAGATTTTTGTGGGATTTGCTTTTATTTAATTTTCTGGAAGGGAAACTTAATAAACATCCTGTTAAGGGCAGACACTGGAGTATCTGGGTTACAGTTTCTGTGAACCCTAATGGCCTCTGGGAATGAGGCAGTTATGCCACATATTTGAGCATTTCCCCCTTCCAGCTAGAGTGGACTCATGTTTACGTACAGTGAAAGGAAAGGTGAGCCTCACCCCCCATTATTGTCTTCTGAAATAATGCCAAAGAAGAGACCAAATAGAAGATGAAAGCCTCCCAAGACGTTTTAATCTTCTCCTCTGCCTGTCCTTGTGGCCTCCAGGCCTTGTCAACAAAGAGGCAGTTGAGCCTGTGGCATATTTACTTAGATTTCCTTATAGATTCCTGCTCAGTATTCAACTCAGCTGTTACTTGTTTGTACCAAATGACCCACAAAAAGCATGTTGGTATGAAACTGTATTTTCAGACTTTTATTTGAATGCAAAGCTCTCAGAGGTCTGTTATAGGTGTGTTGATCTGAGTCCAGAGGAGCACCCATTGAAATTTCCAGGTTCTCGTGTCCTGGAACAAAGAATTGAGCAGAACATATGGATAATGCTAGAAATAGAGGCAGTTTATTCAGAAAGAAAAAGGCACTTTCAGAAAGGAAGTGGACTCGAAACCTGGGACAGATCTGAGACTCACTCAAATGCCCTGATACCCCAGGAGCATGACCTTTGTAGATTAGTTACATAGTACCCGCCTTCTCACACATTTGGGGATCTTGGACATTTTCTTGGGCATGCTGTGTTTTGTTCAGGTACTTTTGGGTGGGAAGGGTTTCCAATCTTCCTTTATATGTTATTTATTTATTTATTTATTTATTTATTTATTTATTTATTTATTATTGAATTTCTCCCTCACCTCCCCCCTTCTCTCTCTGAGTGTGTGTTTGTGTGTGTATTCTTATCTATGGATTTTGATTGGGTTCATTTTCTCCACTAATTAAAGAATTAAAAGGTAGAGAAAAAAATCTCAGACATAGGGGAAAGCAACAAACTTTATTAGAAGTGAGGGAACACTCTCAGACACACAGAGAGAAAAGCTCTCTGTAAGTGGAGAGAGAACTTAGAAACTGAAAAATCCAAAGCCCCCAGGAGGGCTTAGGTCTTTTGAGTGTTTTTGTTGATATGGGGCAGGTCCTTCAGACCTTTGTCTCAAGACCAAGAAGCTAGAAGTGTGCCATATTTATTTCTCATCAGTGACATCGGCAGGCTTGTCTGCTTGTCAGGAATTTAGCCCCTCCTATGTATGCACATATGTATATAGATTCCCTGAAGCCGGAGTGTTGTGAGCCACCCCAAGTGGGTGCTGGGAACTGAACTCAGATCCTTTGCAAGAGCAGCAGGTGCTCTTACCCACTGAGCCATTTCTCCAACCCCTCATATATCAATTTTGATGCTTCTCTTCTGCCACCATGTGACCTACAGATTAAAAAATGGGAGAGTAAGAGAATGAGGGAAATAGCTATTTATCATCTGAGTTAGGGGTTGTAGCTCTGTGTTTTGGGGCTGGGGTTGTAACTCTGTGTTTTGTATGTGGGTTTTTTGTTTTGTTTTGTTTTGTTTTGTTTTGAGACAGAGTCTCCCTGTAGCCCCAGCTGTCCTGGGACTCACTAGGTAGACCAGGCTGGTCTTGAACTCACAGAGATCTACCTGCCTGTCCTTGGATCAAAGGTGTGTGCCACCATGCCTGGCTTTGTTTGTTTTTCTGACAGGGTCTCCCTAGTCCCAGCCTGCCTGGAAATCACTATGTGGACCAGGCTAACCTAGCTCTCATTGCCTGCCTTTGCCTCCTGAGGGCTGGCTTAAAGTCCTGGGTCACCACACCTGGCACATAGCTCTGTGGTTAGAATGGTTGCCTAAGCATGCACAAAGCTCTAAGTTCAACCCCCATTGCCCTAAACAAATGAAAGCCTGGATAAATGGTATAAGGAGGAAAATTTTCTGCTCTCTGAAGGTTTCATATGATCACTGCATATGATATGAACTGATGGTATAAAGATCAACAAGAGAAAATACACACAAATTTTTTACATGCTTGAAGACATCATGGAAAGAAAAGTGGGTACCTAAAAGCTTAGCTACACTCTACAGAAATATGGGAATAGGGTGTAGGCAACTGAGGGGACAGTAGATGACTTTTTGGAAAGATGAATGGGCCCTCAAAAGAATGGGTGATAACCTGTCTGGAGGTGGTGTTGAGCATAGGTCTTTTCTACTGTGATGCAGGTAATCTTCCTTCCTTGATAATCTCCCTAGGGAGGGGACCTGTGTTAACTTTTAATTTTTGACACAGAATACCTGAGAAAACTAACTGAAAAATGGGAAATGTTTATTCTTGTTCACAGTGTTGGATGTTTGAGCCATAAGTAGTTGTTTTGTTACTTTTGGGTCTCTGGCAATGATACCAGGAGAATGAGGGCGGGGGGTCCTTGAGAATGATGGATGCTTTCTCTTTAACCTCAGGTGAGCATAATTCAAAATGGTAGGGTTCTGGATAATCAGAAGTCACCAAAGTAACCCTTCCAGGTCCTTCATCTGGAAAACTTGAGGAATGAAGTTCCTGGAGAATAGGGAGAATGCGTTTTTAGATGGAAATTTATTATAATGATGAGAACAAGAGACAGAAACTGGTCAGATAGGGCAGGGACCCCAAGGCAGAAATTCCTTGTAGAGGCCAAAAATACCAGAAGAGCATTCTAGTTCTTTGCTGTCTCCTAAATGAGCACCTCTACCTAGAGGCCGTCAGTGACTGTGTGACTAAAACTGAGAGGAGCCACCTGGGCATCTGGTTAAGCCACTGGACTGACCAGCTCATCCCCGCTCCTTATTCCTCACCCTAGTTTATGCCGGAAGTCTTTTAAAAGGACCCCAGACTAGCACCTTGATGGTGCCCTATTTCCTGGGACCCCTCCTGCTGTACAGGACTCTCTCTCTCACCCCCCCTTAAGCTCCCACCTATGAATGTATAATAAACGTCTCTTTAAAACTCACTCTTTGTGGACCATGAATTTCAAACTATGGCAAGACTCATGACCGTTGAGTTCTTTTTGGGAGGAATCTCTTTGAACAGGTGAGAAAACTAGAGAAAATCCCACCTGCATTTTCAGGAAGAGTCATGAAGGAGAGAGGGCAGAAGACAGACAATCTACTTCTGAGACTGTCCAGTCTGTAGCTTGGAGTACTCAGTATGCCAGGTTTGTCCTTTCCTTTGCTCCAACATTGAGACTTATCTATCCATCAGGCATAATTCTATATATAAAACAAGGGGTGATACATAGGGAGAAAAAGGATCACTTCCTTAGATCAAGTCACTGGAAATAAAGTCCAACCAACCCAGAGGTTTCTCATCTTATCTCTTATATTCCACCCCCCAAAGGCAAAATATATTATAATTGACGTTAGAAGATGGCCTTTCACATAAGGAAATATATACAGAAGGGTCGAGATAACAATTGCGGAAATAACACAAAACTTAGTCCCTGCAGTGAAAGAATTGGAAGAAAATTGGGAGATCACATGCAGATGAGTAGCTCACCTTGGTCCACGTCAGCTGCTCGAACAGAGTGCTAGAGGTCTGGATACTTAGACAGTTTATGTCTCCTATTTTTGAAGGCTGGAAATCCAATGTAAAGAAACAGGAGGACTTGTTGGGTATGGCCAGATTCCTAACTCATAGATGGTACCTTTTTGTTGTGTGATCACATGGCAGAAAGGACAGAAATTGGAATGGATGATTACGTTTTTAATTTTTAATTAAAAATTATAAAATTATCATACACAGTGTTAGGTTTCATTATGACAGTTTCAAACAAAATTTGTTTTTGTTGGTTCTCTTCCTCCCTTTTCTTCCCCATCCCCCTGACACTCCTGGCCTACAGTAAGTTCGAAGGAATAGAATTTGGGAAAGTTAAGGAACGCAAAATACAAATGGGGTAATGTGGGATAAAGCCTTTATGGAGGACTGTGCATCCAGACCACCAGAGGGCAGTATTCATTCAGCTTCTGTTCACTATGCTCTGCTTTAGAGGACCACTGAGGTCTATGGGAAACAAGAATTTCTGTTCTTCCCCTTCCCCTTTTCTTCACCTACTTAACGTCGGCAAAATGTGTGTGCACATGTGTTTGCCTGTGTGTCCGTGTGTAGGTGTGTATGTTTTGTTGTTCCTCTCAAATCTTTTCTTTCTCTCTAAACAGAGTTCTGGATTGGGTACATATCTCTATAGCACTTGCTATATTTTATTTTTAACTGAAACATTTTATTTGAGAGTACATAAAAATTAATCAATGGATTTTACAGTGTGTCTGTGAAATATTAACTTCACTGCCTCCCAGTAAAGATTTAATAATTACTTTTATAACATTCATTGTAGTTGTTTGTAAAGACAGCATCATATAAGAGTCTCTTGGCACTATGACTTCTCCATTATGAGTAGCAGAAAGCAATCTTGAAAACAAAATGCCAGAGCAAGTATCATTCAACTAAGTTAAAATATGAAGTATGTTGTAGCAAATGATGAGAAAAATGATTTTTATATGTAGGAATGTATGACTTAAAAATACTGTCACTTCCACTATTTGTGTACTTAGAAATCCTCTATAAATAACAGAAAGCTCCACTTCATCCTTCATTCTTCTTACTAGGGCCAGGCGTGGTGGCACATGCCTTTAATCCCAGCACTTGGGAGGCAGAAGCAGGCAGATCTCTGTGAGTTCAAGGCCAGCCTGGTCTACATAGCGAGTTCCAGGCCAGCTGGGGCTACAGGGAGACCCTGTCTCAAAAAGACAAAAAAAAAAAAAAATCATTCTTCTTACTAGGATACAGTTAAGATTGAAAAGATTGACAAGGTCCCAAATTCTGTGCTTATTTTTCTTCTTCTGTCAGTTTCCTGCCATACTTAACACAAGCAGGAAAGTCTTTTCAGTAAATCGTGCTTTTGGAGCCTATAAGTTGTGTTGAAGGCCTTTACCTCAACCCTCTATGGAAGTTCCTCAGTTTCTTCAACAACCTGTGCATTTTCAGCATTCTTTTTGGCTTTTTCAAATTTGCAGCAGAAAATTGCATTGGTAGCTTTCACTCCCAGCTCTCCAGTAACCAGCTGGGTCCTGAGCTCTTCAGCCTTCTCCATTTTCCATTTGCTGATTCAGGTCTTTGCCTGAATGGCTGACTTACCAGTTCTTGTTTTCTTTTATCTATCTATCTATCTATCTATCTATCTATCTATCTATCTATCTATCTATCATCTATCTATCTATCTATTTATCAGTCTTTCATCTATCATCTATCATCTATCTATCATCTATGTATCTATCTATCATCTATCTATCATCTATCTATCTATCTTCCATCTATCTATCATCTATCTATCTGTCTCTCTGTGCTACCTCTATCTATCTATCTATCTATCTATCTATCTTGTATCTATAGCTATCTGTCTGTCTATCTATCATCTATCTATCATCTATCATCTGTCTATCATCTATCTATCTTCTATCTATCTATCTATCATCTATCTTTATCTATCATCTATCTATCTCATCTATCATCTATCTATTGTCTATCTATCTATCTATCTATCTATCTAATCTATCATCTATCTATCTATCTAGCTGTATGTCTGTCTGTCTCTTCATCTGCCTATGTGTCTGTCCATCCATCTCATCCATCTGTCCATCCATCCATCCATCTTCTATCTGTCTGTCTATATCTATCTAATATATCTATCTCTATGTATATATCTTTGTATATATCTGTCTGTCTATCATCTGTCTATCATCTATCTATCTGTCTGTCTGTCTCTCTGTGCTATCTATCTATCTATCTATCTATCTATCTATCTATCATCTATCTATCCATCATCTATCTATCTATCTATCTATCTATCTATCTATCTATCTATCTATCACCTATCATCTTTTTTAATGTATATTGTATTTTGCCTGCATGTATGCAAGTGTATCACATGTGTCCATTGCCCAAAGAAAACAGAAGAGGGCGTTGGATCCTTTGGAACTGAAATTATGGATGGTTGTCAGCTGTCAAGTTGGAGATGGGAAATGAACCCAGTTTCTCTGCAAGAGTAATCAGTGCTCCTAGCCACTCGCCATCTCTCCAGCCTTGTTTACTTTCCTTTAATCTGTTACTGGTTCTGAAGTTTTGGATAAGCTCCTGTACTGGCTTTAAGAGTATTCCCTCTGAACTATCTCTTGATTCTCAGTTTATCTCTTTCTAGTATTTTTCTTCTCTCCCCTCAATCTAGGGTTTTGTGTTTGGAATCTTTATTGTTGTAATTCCTGACATTTACACCATACTTAAGGAAATTCCAGAAGGGTACTTGGCTTAGTTATTTTCATTGATCTGACAAAATACCCAGGCTAAATAACTTGAGGGGAGAGGATTTATCTTGACTCATCGTTTTGGATGTTTCTACTGACTCCATTACTTTTATGCTTATGGGATGGCAGAGAAATCATGGGGGAAGGGTGTGAAGAAGGAATGTTATTTACTTCATGGTAACCAGGAAGCAAAGGGCATGGGAGGGGGTAGAGTCCAGGGGCATGGTATACCTTTCAAAGACATGCCTCTAGCATCCTAGTTGGTCTAACCAGTCTCCATTTCCTTGTAGCTAGGAATTCATCAGTAGATTATGCCATAGATGAGGTTAGCATCTTTATGCTTCTGTTGTCTCTCAATGTCCCCATCAGCTAGGGACCAAGACTTCAATAAATGAGACATTGAGGATTCAGGTTACAACAATATTTTTCATGTGCATTGACAATAGCCTCTCTTTCAACTTTTGATCCATTTGTAGAGAAATATGACATTAGATTTCTCACTTTTCAATCTTCATCTTTCCGTTAGTAAAGACTCCATTTGTATAATTCAATACAATATCACTTTATTTAGGCCAAGGGTAGGCAGCCTGGGACATTTCTTTTTAAAAATTTTTTATTGAATTTTTGTGTATTCTATACAGATCATCTTTATACCCCCTTCCCCTTTGACACCCTCCCATAGCCCCTCCACTGGAATTCATACATTCTGTCATTTGTGTTAAGGCCTATCATGTCAAGTTAGTATACCCAGACATTCCTCAGTACAAGTTTATCCGCTGAGGTCTAGTCAGCCTATCTAGAATCCCTTGCTTTAAGAGGATCAACCCTTCCTCACTCAGCAGTAATTAGCTGTCAATAATTCTTCGACTAAGATTGGGGCCTGCTGTTCTTTCCACAGGTCTGTGCTGAGTTTTTGTCTGCTTGAGTTTGCATGGGTCTTAAGCATGCTGACACCATTGCTGTAGGTTCATATGAGAAGGGTTCCAGGAGGCTCTGGACATGCACCTCCTCCCTGGCTCTTACAATCTTTCTGCCCCCTCTTCCACAATGGTCCCTAAGGCCTGGGTGGGTGGATTTTAATATTGGAGTTCTGTCCAAGGACCCGTACTCTGCAGACTGTTATTTTCTATGGTTTGGCCATTTGTGACCTTTTGTGTTCCTGGCCCTCTGTTGCATGAGGGAACTTCATTGATAAGAATTGAAAGATGAATTAGTGTTTTCTTTATCCCTTATTCTATGTTTCGTGGGCATTAGGTGTAGAGATTGCATTGTAGATGTGCCACTTAGGTTTGGGGAATTCAAACCACTTTGGAACTCTGTAATAATCTCTGTCCATTGAAAAAGAAGCTTCTTTGATGTGTGGTGACCGGGATACTTTTGTCTGTAAATGTAAGGATCCATATTTTGTACATAGTAAGAAATTACATTTTTCTAGGGATGTGACAGCTTTGGGGTTTTCTCTAAGATCTATGACCTCTCCAGCTATGTGTATTTGGATAGGTTTACAGTACCACACATGAGTTTCCTCCCATTGAGTGGGCTTTAAGTCCAATTAGGGAGCTGTTGACTACCCGCAAGATAAAAGTGCCACTACTGCACCAATGTCATTTGCTGTGCCAGTCATTGATGTAGTTTTTAGGCCTTGAAGCTGGGGTTGGACCATCAATTGATGATCTCCCGTAATTACCAGCTTACACAGTGCTCTCCAAAGCTATGAGAGCTAGTCTTCAGGGGAAGTGGTTTCCAGGTCAGTTCTAGCTCCATTGCTCCAAAGAATGTGCCTGAAGTATGTTCTGTCTTCAGCACTAGGGTCTTACCTTCAGATTCTGGGAGATAATCAAGGGCTGTGTCAATAGCCTATGTAATTTTGTGGTTCTCTTGGACTACCCTGGCCAACTGATCAAAGGAAGGTTTCTTCTGTCTGGCACTGTTTCTTGTTATGTAGTCTTCAGTTATACACATGATCTCATGTAGAGATATTGTATGTATAATTTTTCAGTATGTTTTTGGGCTAATACAATTCCCTCTGGTTTTTTATAGTAGCTAGTAATTATTCTCTCTCTCTCTCTCTCTCTCTCTCTCTCTCTCTCTCGTTCCCTCCTCCCTCTCCAGTCAAAGTATTCTCATTTGCCCCATTTCTCCCTTGATAATTCCTGTCTGCTATGGCCCCATTTCTCTTGAGCTCCTTCTTCCCCTTTATCCCCACAGTTCCTTATATAGCTCTCCCTCCGCACCTCCCATTTAACTACTCCCATTTACACATTTTTCCTTTAGTAACACCTGTCTTCTACTGTACGTCTTTCTCAGGTTTCTTCTTTCCCTTTACCTCCCTGGTTCTGTTCCATTTTCCTGGTTCCTGCAGTTACATCAGAATATTTACTCACATAAAAGGATTTGGTGCCAGGATCCACAAATGAGGGAGAACATCCATTGTTTGCTTTTCTGAGTCTGTGTTACTTCACTTAGTATAACTGTTTCTAGTTCCATCTTGCAAATTTACCTGCAAATTTCATTATTTCATCTTTCTTTACCACTGAGTAGAACTGTATTGTGTAAATGTGTCACATTTTCATTATCCACTCATCTGTTGAGGGACATTTAGATTGCTTCCATTTCTTAGCACCACTTGGAGACTGGTCCAGGCATTCTCAGGCTGTCTGCTAAGATCTCCATATTTCTTTTCTTAAAGTTCCAGAGAATAGTTTGAGAAAGGTAGAGCTCTCCCCTGCTGAGCCAGAAATGTTTAGGCCCAGGACAGAGCTTCATTACAGTCACAGAAGAAGAGCACTAACTGGGTACAGGGTTAACCACTCAGGTCTGGTAGGATTCTAGCATAGTGACATTTTTGTGAGTGATAGCTATTTCCAGGACACAGAAATTAGGAGCATGGTCCACTTTCTCTGTAGAGAGCACCTTAACTCTCATTTTGACTGAGACAAGGCAGTGGAACCCTTTCCGGTTAGGGCACATGAGGATGTTGAGTTGCTTTTTCTGAGGAAAGTGTGGGCTAATCTTGCGGGGCGGGGGGTCTCTCCTGGTTGAATCTACCCACTTTGGACTTGCAACAGGCCCTCTAAAATTGTCATCAGAGACTCTCTTTTATTTTATGTTTTGTTCAATATTTGAAAAATACCTAAGACATGCTATGCTTGTGTATTTTTGTATCTGAATGTAGTTTGAGTATCTTACTTGGAACCAGAGTGTTTTGGATTTCAATAATTTTTGGAATGTTTTCTTATATTTAATGAGAACTCTTAGGAATGATACCCAAGTCTAAATGTAAAATTAGTTTATGTTTCATAAATACCTTAGACACACAGACAGTAACTTTATATAACCCTTAGAAATATTTTTTTGTGTTTTGACTATGACCTGTCTCATGGGGTTGGGGAGGATATTCCACTGTGGCATCGCTTTGATGCTCAAAAATTTTGGGTTTTTGTGTATTTAAGCTTTCGGGTTTATGGATTAGGGATTTTCAAGTTGAACTAGGCTTGACTCAAAGTATTTGAGTAAGTAAAGTACTTGATAACTTGTCAAAGAGAGCAGTTGGAAAACTTCTGAAAAGATAAGAGAGTAAGTAGCTTAGGCTTTATGGACCATGGGTCGCTCATAGGACTAGTCAATCCTGTCTACCTGACAAAGTGAAAAAATTCACTGTCAATGCTTGGAGATGTTCCAATAAAACTTTATTTATAAAAATAGGTCGCATCCAGGTTTAACCACAGACTCTGGTTTGCAAATCCTTAGTTTAGATGGGTTTTCAGTAAGGGTAAGATTTTTTCTTTTTAACAAGGTCTTTTTATAGACCCAGCTTGCCTGGAACTCACTATGTAGACCAGGCTGGCCTTGATCTCACAGAGCTCCCCCTTCCTTTGCCTCCCTCATGTTGGGATTAGAGGTGTGCCCAACACGCTGGGCTAAGGGTAGGATTATATTTTTTTTGTCTTTCAGTACTTTCAGCAGAGTACTGAGCAGTACATGAAGTATATAGATACTTGTAGAATGGATAGATGGATAATTGTTTACAATGGCTTAATAACAATTATAACTACTTTTTCTGATAATATTTTAAGGAAGTTTTTGGAGAATATGCATGATGGCTAATCTTGATTGTCAACTCATCTGGGAAGAGGGAGCTTTAATTGAAGAATTTCTTCTTTCAGAGTGGCCTGTGGTCATGTCTGTGGGTCGTTTTCTTGATTGTTAATTGATGTAGGAGGGCCTGGCCCACTGTGGGCAGTACCATCCATAGGCAGATGGGCCTGTGCTATATAAGAATGCAGCTGATGTTGAACCCGGTAGCAAGCCCAGAAGTAGTGTTACTCTGTGGTTTCTGCTTCAAGCTCCTGCCTTGAGCTTCTGCATTGACTTCCCTCCATGATAGACTGTAACTGTAACCTGTGAGATGAAATAAACTCTTTCCTCCCCAAGTTGATTTTGGTCATGATGTTTATCACAGCAACAAAAAAGCAAAGTAGAACAGCAAGGGATTGTCTATGTATTATATTTGTAATATATTAGATTGGGGGATATAGTTCAGTGGTAGATCACTTGTATAGCATGTATGGGTTCTGAGTTCAAACCCCAGAACAGCAAAAAGGAAATAGTTAGTTTGGATTTAGATAATATGACTATAGCTAAAGTATTTCACTGTTGATGGAGTATTGACTAGATGTTTGAGGTTTTATTCATTCTGTCAGTCTTTTAAGTATATTGAGTAAAGGATGTTTGTTTAGTTTAGCTAAAAGATGCAGACTATCTTAACATAAGAATATATATTGAATTTGTAGGATCCTGGTTTGACTTGGTGTCAGAACTTATTTACTGTTAAATGCAACATGTAAATATTTAATATTATGTAGGGCCATCCTTGAAGCAAGTTAACTCATTGTCAGCCTTAGAGACTACCCAAGATGGAGGGATTTGGATAGATTGTTCAGCATTTTGGTTTACTTTACCAGTTCCCGTGCTTCCTCCCAGACTTTTCCACTCTGTATTCTGGAATAATTATTCCAGATGAACCCTCCATTTCTCCTGCTCCTTATTCTTTCCTTTGTCTCTTGCCTTAAGAGACTCCCAGTCCTCTGTTTCTCCTATAGTCTTCCAATGGAGTTTGCTACTTTTCCACATAATACATATTTCGGTATTGAAAGAAGTAGTTGCTTCTGAACAGCCTGAAGTTCACACAGAAATAGTGGAAATAGCTGAACCTGGCCCCATTTGATTAACCTACCCAGCATCCCTCCTTGAATCTCCTTGACTCTTCTTTATGCAGTGAGACCTTGGGCCCTTGACTATTTTCCTCAAACCCTCAGCCTCCCATCATCCCATGGTGAATACAGTGTAGTCAGGGAGGGCCTAAAGTCCTGGAAGCTCCCACTTCCATGACTGTCACTTCTACTCCAGCTATTTTCTTCAGCGTCCTAAGATGGCAGTAGTTATGTTCTGGAGAGGTTTTGGTTTTGCATCATTAAATATTGAGCTGACCTGACATTCTAATTTTTAAAAAAATTTTATTTATTATTTTTATTTTGTGTGTATGCGTGTATTGCCTGCATGTAGGTAAGTGCACCCGTGTCATGCAATGCCCGCAGAGGTCAGAAGAGGCTGTTGGATCCCCT
>NW_008344645.1:211360-228860 GCF_000622305.1 Nannospalax galili
ATTTTATTTATAATTTTTATTTTATTTGTATGAGTGTTTTGCATGTATGTGAGTGCACCCATTTCCTGCAATGCGGAGGTCAGAAGAGAGTGTCAGATCCCCTGGGACTGGAGTTATGGACAGTTGTTTGCTGCCATGTGGGTGCTGGGATTCGAACCCGGATCTTTTGCAAGAACAACCAGTGTTCTTAACCACTGAGCCATCTCCCCAGCCCTATTCTAATTTTTAAAAATGGTTTATTTATTTTGATTTGTACAAGTGTTTTGATTGCTGGTGTGGTTATGGTGTGTGCATACTGCCTTTGAAGGCCAGGCAAGGATGATAGAGCTACCATGTGAGTGCTAGGAGTCAAACCTGGGTCCTCTGGAAGAGCAGCAAGTGTTCTTATCCCCTGAGCCACCTTTATGTACTTACTCAAAACTTCTTACTTTCATCCCTATTAGCCTTTGGTCCACTTCCTTCCCCTCTATGTGTAGTCTGTACAAATTAATATTGAGTCACTTTCATAACAATTTCTTCATTGAATTATTACCCTCTTACATCTTCCTGGTGAAACCCCACCGTTGACAATCTATGCAAGTGTTTCTGCTAGCATTTGTCTCTCATTTTTCTTTTCTTTTTTTAATTAATTAAAACTTTTTCATTTCATTTATTTATTTTGACAATACATGAAATTTAATATTTTGACAATTGAATATCCTGAGATTTGGGGATTTTTATTCCCCACTCTGCTTCCTCTTTCCCCTCTCCCTCTTGCTGAAACCCTTCTTTCCAACAATCCCCCCTCTTACTTTGATGTCCTCTTTTTGACCCAACACCCTCAGTGGGGGGTGGAACCTCATGAGTCGCTTCCCCAGGCATGATGAAATGGTGACAGACTCAGTGTTGTGCAGGTAACCATAGCTGCAGTGAGTTCATGGATGCAGTGACTGTGTCATGCCTAGAAGACACTGCTTTGCACCACCCTTCCCCAGCCTCTGGCTCTAACATGCATCTTGGTGGGTTTTTTGTTTGTTGTTGTTATTGTTGTTTGTTTGGCTGTTTAGTTGTTCTGTTTTTTGCTTTTGGAGACAGGATCTTGCTGAATTGCCCAGTCTTAAGCTCACCATCCTCCTGCCTCAGCCCCCCAAGTGCTTGGATTATATGTATGTGCAATCATGCCTGGATTAGATTGATTCTTGAATGATGCCAAAGGCTTTCATGCTAAAGGCATGATCCCCAGGGTTGTGCTATTTGGAGGCTTTTGCATCCTGGTCAAGAGGGTAGTAGTTTTGCTACAATGCAGTCTTTCACCATGGTGCGCAGTCTTCCACACACCAAAGTGCTGGGGCTAGTTGGTCATGGACTAGAACCTCTAAATACAAAAGCCAAAGTAAACCTTTCCTCTTTATAAGTTAATTATCTTGGGTATTTCATTACAGTGATAGAGCACTGAATGACACAGTCTTGTTTGGTTTATATAAGCTACAGTTCATAGGACTCTATGTATATTCTTATATAAATGAGTCTGGTCATTTTAAGGATTACTAATGTGTTGTCATAGAAACTTCGATGAATTATTATTCTTGCAATTCCAAGAAGTGGCATGTCTGGGTATCATTTAATGATTGTAGCTCTAATTTTGGATCAGGTGCATTGGTAGCTGTAGCATGTGGCCTTTGGGAGGTAATATAATTAATCCAATATCCTGGAGTATCACCTTAAGGGTCAAAAACAATATTAGTATTCATGATATAAACTGTCATCATATTCATCAGTGAAAACTCTTATTCAACAACATTTCAAACTTGCTTTATTGTCTGTGTTGTACCAATACAGATGAGTAAATAATGAAGGCCTCATTTAGCCTTTGTATAGCCCTGACATTTGTTCTATTTTTAGGCAGCCATTAAGGAATTCATCAAAATTTCATATGGCCTGTATGGGTCTCCATTGTCTGTGGCTGCCATCTGGCTCTGCTCTGACGGGGTGATGATTATTTCATGTGCTCTCCCATCCTCCTCCTGCCATCTCTGAATGTGCTCTGCAGCTCCTCCAGCTTTTCTGTCTTCTGCCTCTGTTCTCTGTTCCAGGATGCATGACAATTGTCATTATTCTTTGAGGGGGAGGAAAATCTTAATGAACATTGGTTTTAGGCCTTTGCTTCCCTCTCAGAACTTTGCTAAGTCTTTGTCTTTCTGTTTGGCACTCTCGGGGTGTTTCTCACAGCCTGTGCCATCTGGGACCCTTGTTTCTGAACTGTGGCTGAGGAACAAGAACGGTCAGCCTAATAGGCTGCCTCTCACTGCCACCTGCTTCTACTTGTTTGGCTTTTTTCTGTGGATGGCAGGCAGTTCCTTTCTCAGGCTTTTCTGCATTGAACTTGCCTTTCTTTCCCCTAAAGCCCAATTTATTGCTGTTATTGAATTGTGCTCTGAACCTAAATTGAAGCCCAGATTCTTCGAGCACTGATTTTTCTCTTTTGAATGTCTTTTGCCTGTAGAAGAGATTATTCCCCCCACCATCTTTTTTGTTTTTTTTAAGGATGTAAGATTAAAAAAATGAGTCATAACTACTTGTGCATATTCTACAGAGGGAGAAGATCATGAGAAATGTTTATGGAATTTCCTGACTAGTAAAGCTCCAGTCTAGGACAGAAGAGATGATGGCCTTAAATAATGGTGACATAAAACAAAATAGTGTAATTACTAACTTGACAGTTTTGAACCTCAGTGCCAGGTGTGGAAGGGGAGGGACTGACTCTGGAATTCTGATGTTTGGGGAAGAAAGTGGAGAAATGCCTTTTGAATTGTCAAAATGGAGGAGTGAAATACTGAGGTGTTCAGTTCTGTGTTTAACAGCCTGAAGGAGGGCCATAGTCTACAGGCTGAATGGACCTGGGGAAGTTTTGAACAAAACTTGTTTTTAAGCAATGCAAGGCAGATATGGAATGCAACCCAGAGACAAAAGAGATGAAGGTGGATACTGGGTGCCACATCTGCCAGAGGTGTAGCCTGGAACCTGGGTGTGGAGAGTCACATGGTTTGGAGGGATGAGGAAGACTTCCCACTGAGACTTCAGTCTGGTCAGTGCAGAGGAAGTTAGTCTTAGGATTTCAACAGAAAAGTGAGGTATGGTTAGGCCTTTGGTAAAAGGATGAGGGCTGTTTTCTGTGCTGGGTTGGAGGTGAGGCGTGAGGCAAGATAGCTCCAGAGGTCATGTTCACCTGGGAGGGTAAAGTTGAGGCAGCGGGTTAGCCTCCAGAAAAGGTTAAAAGTATAACACTGCAGTTGCCCAGCAAGCAGATGTGTGTAAGGCATGAAGAGCACCTGCCAGGGGAGCTCAGGAGTTTGAGGGAGGGAGTGGTTGGCATTTCAGCTTCCTGGTTTCCAGGAGGTGAAGCAATCATCATGTTGGAGCCTTCCAGATTAACTCATGCCCTCCAGCCTCCCTCCCACCTGTCGACCACACCCCGCTGCTCCTCCCCATGGGTCCTGCTTAGTTTTGGATCTTAGTCAAACAAGGATCTTCACTGGTTAGGTTACTTAGTGGTCTGCCATACTGACTCCCTTGAACTGAAGTTCTAGGTCTCCGAAGCAGAATTCATGCACCACCCATGTTCATAAGTGACGGGTGAGAAAAATTACAGAAGACTGGGAAGAATCTTAGAAGCCTTAAGTGAATTATAGATGTTTGGCCTCTGAATCTTTTTTTTTTTTTTTAAGGTTTTTAAAATTTTTATTTTATGTTTACAAGTTTTATTTTATGTTTGCCTGCATGTATGTGAGTACTGTATGTGTGTACCTGGTGTCTGTGGAGGGCAGACAAGGGTATAGGATCCCCCAGAACTGCCGAGCCATCTCTTCAGCACCTGAATCTTTTTTTCCTGTCAGGATTTTTTGGAGGAAGGTAGTACTCAGGCTTGAATCCAGGTCTTCACTCATGCTGGGCAAATACTCTACCACTGAGATGTTTTCCCAGCTCCCTCTTGAAATTGTTTTAACTGCAGAAAGTTGTTCTGTGGAGGGTCATAAATATACAGTTAAACAGACTATATACTTTAATAAGTAAACTCTTAACACAGAGTGTCAAAATCTATTTAAATGTTCCTACACTGGTTTTGTGGGAACCAACTGGGAACTTTTGTAGATTTAATAAAGGTGACAGATTTGTGGTATATAAAAACATTTTTACTTTTCACTAAATATAACTTTATGTTGTGCTTTAAACCGTAGAAGACCTGTTTTGTATTTTTTTTTAAATGTATCTGGATCTAGTCATTGAAACGGGGTAGGAAGGCAGGGTGTCCAGTGGTTCTAAGACTATAGTTGTAGACTTCTGTAGGACCAAGAATATGCCAGAAGGTGGTAGCAGAGAACAGAAACTCATTTATCACTTGGTTTCTTTAGCTGTTTAAGGAAGAACCAGAACATACAGAGTTGTGAGCTGAGCCGATGGTTTTAGTGCAAATTGATTTTTTTTATAAGGAAAGCAAATCTCACAGAAACCCTAGGTACCTGTTCAAAATCAAATAACTATTGCTAGAATCCTCTGTGGCAGGTTCTAATTCCTTCCCCACAAAACAGTACTTAGCATTGGCAGATCTCAGTGAGACTGAGTAAGGATGCTTCAGAAGATGGTGTCCAGGTATCAACACAGTTTTTTGAATCAGGATCTCTCAGAGACAGGCCTGGAACCTGTTACTGGTTTTACAAACTCCACAGGTTGCTATTCTCCTTGCTCAGTTTAGAGTTGACTGTGTGTGAGTCCTTTCCGTAGGACTGGCATTAGCAGACCAGGAGGTGGTGTGCACATGCCAGGCAGGTAGGCATCAAGCAAGGGATCAAGGGGGGTGGCCACTCCCCAGAGAGCATCCATGCTAGCAGTAGCTCATTCCCTCAGTGGCCACACTGTTGCTTTTTTAAAGAAAATCCACCAGTCCCCACCTGCTTTATACTTCCTAGTGTCAACATACTGTCAATCAATACAAGGCTTCAGGCTGGAATCAGCTGTGGGCTGTGATGGCTCCCTCAGGAGCTTAGGTCATTGGGGAAGATGTGTGGGGGTAAGAACATCATGGACAGACATGAAGAGATGGTGCAGGGGAACAGGGGGACATCAACACTGCTGGGAGAGGCTGTGTGGTTTCCTGGAGGAGGATTCCCAAGATCTCCAGTGTTTTGGGGGTAATCCCAGTTCGTTCATTTCTGTGGGTGCAGTCTCCTTCCCTTTATGATGCAGAAAGAGTTAATACAAATTGGACATTTTTTATGTCTCAAAATACCAAAATTGTGCTTAGAAACTATCCTTATGATTAAATATTTTTAAACCTTAAACAGTTCATTCGTTAAGTAAAACAAGTAAAATCATTCCTTGGTCAAGAATATTTTTAATTAATAAGTTAAACTTTTGAGATGAATTGGAAATGCCATTGAGATCTCTTAATACTAACTTTGCTTATCACGTAAGTTGCTTGAGAAAAATGGATTTCTTCACTGCCGTGTTATTGGGAAGTATGGGTAACTCACAGCAGATAGCTAGTGGGGCGTTCATAAGTCCATGTGCTGTGGCCCCTTTGCTATAACTTAAGTGTGTTTTCCGCTTTGAAAACATACAGCAAAGTAAACTACGAAAAAAGGCAATAAATGTGTGGAAGAAATTTTAATTCTGTGGAACTGTTACATGTAATGCAAAAGTGACATACTTAAAAACAGATACAAATTTATAAAGGAAAAATGAAATTTAATACTATTTTTTTTCTCAGCATGAGCTGTGGGGGCTGGGCATTCTGCCTTGCAAATGGAAACATAACATAGAATAGATTCCTATTCCGTAAGGATAAGGAATCTGTTTTGTGTGTGTGGCGACCATTTAGAGTAGGAGAGTTACTTAAACTCCTTCACTTACTGATTCTTTGGCATATGTGTATGAAAAAGGGGTAAAGACCTTGTGAAACTTTTTTTTCAGAAAACTTTCTTTTTCGAATTTAAATAGAATATGCAGAGTTCTAAGTGTATAGTTCAATGAATTATTTTATTTTATTTTTTTACTTTTTTAAAAAAATTATTTAATAACCACATGATTAGAAGCATTTCATTACCATACAGTTCATTGGCTTTTTTTACATGGTCACATAATTGTCTAGTCATCACCAATACAAGAGAAATACCATTACCATCAGCTGTCTCTCTAATTTCTTCTTCCCTCAGCTCTGACAAATAGTAGTCCAGATCTTCTTTCTATGGATTTGCCTATTGTGAACATTTTGTATAAATGGAATCATGTATAATGTGACTTTGTGTGTCTGACTTCTTTCACTTTTCCTGCTTCCAAGGCTCATCCATGTCGTATCATGTGTCAGTACTCTATTCATTTTGCTGTTGAATAATATCCCACTGTATGGTTTTATCATATTCTATTTATCCATTCATCAGTTGAGACACATTGGGTTATCCTGCTTCTTTTGGCTAGCATAAGTAATACTGTTGTAAGCATTTGTGTCTAAGGTTCTATGGGAGATAATGTTTTCCTTTCCCTTGGGTATGTGGTGGCAGTAGAATTGTTGTTTGTTTGTTTCAGTATAATCCTTTAATCTTTATTTGAAAGTTCATTATTCTAGAATAGTTTCTTCCTCTTAATATTTTGTATTGTAGGGGTTTCCAGTTGTGAAAACTACATACAGAGCAGTCATAGAAATATGGAATAGCAGTCATGCCTCAATGAGTATAGTTCACCTCTGTGGTGGCAATAGAATTGTAGGACTCTCTTTGCTTCCTAGAAATTCTTTGTTGAGTTGACTGAAGGTTGACAAGTGGATTCCAGAAGGATTTAGTCATCATTGATTATTGCTACAGAAAACTTGTAGTAGAAATCTTTGAAGAATTATGGGGAAGTTTCTGTGTCACGGAGCATCTGAACTTCATCTGATATTAACCTTACATTAAATAGTAAACTATATCATAGATACAAAGGATCTAACTATCAATTTGAAGTTCACATGAAATAAGTAGTGCCTCTTGCCTGAAACACAGTACTCGATTTCTCAAAATTAATGTTTCCCACAGTGATGACTCTCATGGTAATTCCCAGGAAGGCAAGCAGGTCATTGTTGAGACTTGCTCATGTGCATGAGACACCTCTGCAGAAGATAACAGCATTTTTTGACTCTTGAGAACCCATGATTATAATAGGCATTGGAACTATACTTAAAATATCCTGATAATGGATGCTCACATCCACTTATGATTTGCATACTAGTTATTTCAAAACATGTTGATATAGGAAAAGTCACTGATGCACTAGACTGGGTTTCGCTAGACCTTTTTGCCCTTCAGATATTTTCCATATCACCTGCAACAATGTAATTTAGGAGTACAAGTCTGCGTTAGAGACCAAATTTGCTCTTCAGAATTAGTAGCTGCTAGCAGAATAAAGTATGCTGTAAAAAGAGCACGTTTTGGGGTTTGATGTCTTGGTGACCTTGATTCTTTGCTCACAGAGCTCATGGTTGTCTTGGATTCTGTGTCATAAGGAAACTTTGTCTGCCATCAGCCCAGAGCACATCTCCCTTTCTTCCCTTAGTTTTACTGAGTTCTTTACAAATGTGTTTCACTTTGAGCTCATTAATAATGTGGCTTTGAAAAGTAAACTCAGATGGCAAACTAAAAGTTGATTGTGGTATATGAACCATAATTTGTCCTGGATTAAATATGAATATGATTAAAAGTCTTCTTTTCTTTACCCTCAGAATGCAAGCCTAGCTGACATTTGGCTTCATAATGACTGAATGAGAGTTCAAGTGTTTGGATTCTTTATTTCCTGGGAACATAATCTCAAACTTGGCATTTTACTCTTTGCTTCCCCTCTTCCCTCCTGGCTGTGTGAAGCCCTGCTGGCCTTTCCAGAGGTCTGGAGAGGGTGCCTTAGGAGACATGGTTACCCCAACCACTCTTGGATGAAGGTCGTGAGGAGGGCAGTGGTCTTGGAAAAATGTTTAGATTGTGACCACACTTTTGGACTTGATTTAGAATTCAGTGATCTGTGCAATTCTGATGACCACAAACTTGGAAGACCGTGAGTTGGCTTTGGTTTTGCTATCAAATGATATTAGTGTTGGCAACAATTGTTGTGGTATATTTTAGAATATTATGTAGTATAGTGCCAAATCTTAATAGAGGCTAGTGACCAGAGAATTATATCCCTTAAAGCCATGTTATTTGCTGAATGTACAATATCAGTTAACCAAGAACATGCTGCAGTTCTGAGAGTTACAGTTCACAGAGGTGCCTGGTCTTAAAATGCCACTTTGACCACACATTTCAAAACAGGATTAGGCTCTTGAAGGGAAATGTCAACAAATTGCTTCATCTTTTTATATTCATAATTGCTCACACCATGCCAGGTGTGCATATAGCATCTTGTCATTAAATGGTTTCTGAAAGGATGAATAAATAAATACTTAATACCTTAGTTAAAATGAAGACAGATAACTTATTTTTATTAATTTTTTGGAAGTGAACAAAGTAGTTCATTTATTTAGAAGATAGATCAATAACTGGAAATCTAAAATCTAGTTTGAGCCTAGGAAAACTTTCAAGTGCAAGTGTTTTGTGGTAACCAATTCTCAGCTTTTAAGCTTTTCTTTTCTTCTAAAGGGTGTATCTCTAGAAGGACATGCGTTCTGGACTCCTCGTTTTTATTCTTGAATTGCTGTCAGACCAGGATTTGCCCACACCTGTGCCGTAGAGGGCTACTTCAGTAAAATGACTTCAGGAATGGAGACATCTTTTTCCTCCAGAACACATGCTACCTTCTCCTCCCCTGAGATCTACCTGTACTATAACCATCTGTTTGTCTGCTTCCTTGCACATACTCCTAAGCAGAGTACCTGGATTTCAAGGAAGTAATGAGGATTCACGTGTTAGCTGCATTTTAGCTAGTGGGAAGTTGGGTGAGACAGTCCTGCCCTTCAGAGTGTGTGGCGGGGACTGGGATGTCTGGACATAGGAGGTGGGCTCCTGACTGCATTGGAGTTTACCTAGTGCTATCATAGGTATTCATATGTGATATTTAGTGTCCTCTTACATAGGGAACTACTTGCTGACCAATCTCAGGTCCAATAACTTTACTGTATCTCACTTTTCTTTATATAGAAGCTGGAGTTTTTAAAAAAATTATTTATTTAATAACCACATAATTAGAAGAAGCATTTCATTACAACAACAGTGGCATATTCAATAACAATTTCCAGAGCTAAGATGCATCTCTTTCAAAGTTGGCTGTAAATTTTTAGTTTACAGTTGAATTAATACAGTTATACAATATTGTACTCAGTATAAACTCTATAAGATATAAAATTAAATGAGGTTTTAACCTTTAAAAAAGATCTCCATTTTATTATTAAAATATACAGAGAAACTGGATTTTAACAGTTACTTTTATGGTTGTTGTCACCCAATACTTGATAAGAAGTGACTTAAGGAAGCCAGAGTTTATTCTGGCTCATGGTTTGAGGGGATATAGTCCATCATGACAGGGAAAGCACAGCAGGAGCTGCTCCAGGCTGTGGAGGCAGGAGAGTAAGTTTGCTTATTCCTGGGTCAATGAGTGAATTAGGAAGCACAGACCAGACCGGAAACAGAGCAGGCTGTACACCTCAAAGCCCACCCCCAGTATCCTCCTTCCTTCAGTGAAGTTCTACTTCCCAAAGTCTTCATAACTTCACCAAACAAAGCCGTCATCTGGGGACCAAGTGTTCAAACACAGAAGCCTATGTGGACCATAAAATGGGGAAGGGAGATGGGTCCAGAGCAGGTAGTAGGAACAGACTGGCATCATACTGGGTTTGGTTTTATAGCGAAGGAATCCAGACTGGGAGAAGTCAAGATATTTATTTTCCTCAAGGAGTCTGAGACTTCCACTTTAGCTTCTCTAATCTAAATGTTTCTTTAGAATGGAGTGGCACCCTCTATGAGGGTCATTTAACAAGGTAGGGCCCATCTTTGAGAGAATAACTACTCTGACACCATGAACAACCTTTTTAGTAATTTTACTTTGGGAGGGAAAAAGGTAGGAAGTAGAAGCTTGTTGCTTGTTCTCTTTTTAAATTATGTTTTTAAAAATTTTTATTATTTTAATTTTGTGTATATGAGTATATTGCCTGCAGGTGTGTAAGTACATTTGTGTTGTGCAATGCCCTCAGAGGTCAGAAGGCGGCATTGGATTCCCTTGAAACTGCAGTTACAGAAGGTTGTTAGCCACCATGTGGGTGCTGGGAATCGAACCCGGGTCCTCTGCAAGAGCAGCCAGTGCTCTCAACCACTGAGCCATCTCTCCAGCCCCCTTAATTTATGTTTTTTATCTAATGTGTGCTGTGTGTCATAGTTCTTGTATGTATCATATCTTTACTGCATCATAAACAATGACAGACATAATTCATGGTATCTCATATAAAACTGGAGCTGGTCTGTGAAGTCATGGGATCATGGTGTAGTCTCTTCAAAGTGAAGTTTAATGAAAGAAAGGAGGGAGGGGTGTGTTTTACCCACTGCCAGCTTTAGAGGTGGACTGAAAAGCTTGCTACATCCCTTGTTGTATAGCAGTCTGTGGCTTCCTCTTCTGGTAACAACACCTTGTGTAGGCTTATCTCATTAGAAGTCCTTCATTACATGTGAACACTCAGTTATCTCCCAAATGGAAAATTAAGGCTGAACTGTCTTAGTGAAGTGTTTCATAACATGGTTCCTGTTAAGTGCTTTTTAGAATTTGAAAAATATTTTGTTACTTAGATTGAAATGATTGGCAGGATGATGTGTCTTAAATGCCCACATCTAGCAGCTGCTGAATCAATTATAGGTGAGGATGTGGAGTCAGCTGTTAGCGTAACCGAAGCTCATAACCTGGTATTGGTCAGCTAATGCCCACCCTTCCTTTTTAAACAAACTCATACAACTATGTTTTGTACTGTGACTTGCACAGAAGTATGATAGAGAAGTGCATTTGGAATTCTACACACCTTTAAATGGTTTCTTTGAAAGACTGTAAGGAGATGAGTGCTTGTTAACTGGTGTTAGTGGGTGTTTTGCTGATAACCAATTTGGTATGAAGTAGTCTTTAAGAAGCTTTTAGACTGTTTGGGATTTAAGTTATGTGGATTATATAGTCAGAATTGGAACTGAGCTATGGAGCTTTGGGGACCACTGCTGCTTATGTTGGTGGGAAATCTAATCCATGAGAGGATTAAAATAAAACCATAAGCAGCGGGGCATGGTGGTGCAGGCCTGTAGTCCCAGCACTTGGGAGGCAGAGGCAGGCAGATCTCTGTGAGTTCAAGGCCAGCCTGGTCTACATGGTGAGTTCCAGGACAGCTGGGGCTACAGGGAGACCCTACTTAAAAAACCATAAGCAAAACAAAAAAGGTTTCGAGAAGATAATTTCAATTGATTTCATTTGAATATTTGTATATTTCATACCAAAAGAAATGGTGTTCTGGATACTTGTGAACTTGGTACTCCCTTGTGGACTATGTATTTAGTTGATATTTTCTTTCAAAGCTCCCTGTCAAGGGCTTCTCTGGAGGCTACAGGTGGTCAGACAGGTTTGGCAGCAGCTTTGGGTAGAGTATGCCCTGGCGCCTGCTCTGCTCTTCCTATGCTCCATTAGACTAATTATGACTTCCCAGCAGACGCCTCTCCCAAGAGCCTCAGCTGGGTCCTGTCAATTCATGGCTTCTTTCCAACAGGATGGCTGCTCGGCACATGGAGCACACGGTTGCAAGAACAGGAGCCTAGATGAGACTGGGTGCCCTTTTATTCTAGACGAGTCAAAACATTTTCACATATCTTTTGTGCACTGTGAAGGGGAGAGGGCAACCATTTCTTTCATTTTGACAGTCAAGGGCCTGAGTGGTGACTTCATTAACAGTGTGTGGTGTGAGACAGGTCCAGGATTAAACCTCTTCTTCCAGTGTATGTGGCCTCAGATTATTTTAGGTGACACTGATTTTTTAAAAATATTTTATTATTATTTTTATTACTTTATTTTATGTATATGAGTGTAATGCCTACATGTAGGTAGGCGCATCCGTGTTGTGCAGTGCCCACAGAGGTCAGAAGTGGGTATCGAATCCCCTGGAACTGGAGTTACAGATGGTTGTTAGCCACCATGTGGGTGCTGGGAATCAAACCCAGGTTCTCTCCAAGAACAACTAGTACTCTTAACCACTGAGCCATGTCTCCAGCCCCAGTGACACTGATTTCAATGGCTATTAGGAAAATATGGGGAGGGCAGGAAAGAACTGGGGGAGGGAGAGGGGGATGGGGAAGAGGAGGGGGACCAGGACAGAATGATGGGGACTGGGAAGGAGAGAAAGGGGGGGGGATTGTGTAGAATGAAGGGTGTGGCTACATAGTGAGCACTCCTGTTTGTGTTGACTTTTGATAACTTAAGTGGAAAACATGTGGTCTCTATTTACTTAATCCTGTGAATCACTGCCTCATGACGTGGATGTATCACACCTAAATAGCTTGCTAATGAGTAAGTTTCACAATTATTGAAAAAAACAAATGATTAGAACTGCTGGACAAATAAGTTCTTTCAAAAATCTGGAATTTCTTTTTCAGAATACTGATTTCTTCCTAACATTTGTCCTTTCTAATGTAAGGATGAGAATCACATTTGAAAGTATAATTTAATTTTTAAAAAACAAGCTGCCTTCACTCTGTTTTGAGGTACTTTGCAGCAGATCTTTATGATTTTTGCAATGTTTTCAGGATACAGAATTGATTTAGTAGCTTTTTATAATCTGCTGTCAGTTGCTTCTTTTAAGCGAAGATATATTACGTTAATATTTGCGAATTAGATGCCTGTTTGCTATGATGAAACTTTTTACTCTTCATTCCATAGAAGGATGGTAAAAGCTGTAATTAACATTTGTGACTGCTTCTGAGCTAGGGGAGTGCTGAAGATTTTATGTGTGTTACCTCATTTAATTCCAGCCTAATTCTGCAAGATAGACCCTGTTAGTTGCCATTTCACAGCTGAGGATACTAAGGGATAAAGCAGTTTGTCTTGTCACTGGTAGGAAGTGGCTGAGCAGTGGTTCAAACACAAGCTCACAGGTGCAGAGTCCCCATCTGGCCATACCTGGGCAACTGGAGGTACTGGGAAGTGACCCTAAGGAACAAGGCCCAGGTAGCCTCTTACTTTGAAAGAAATTCCTGCTGTAAATTTATAGTTTTTTGTTTTGTTTTGTTTAAAGTTCTTAGAAAGTTTCTGCATTGTTCTGTGTTAGGCAGGGTCATAGCTGAGTCAATGTTTATATAGATGTAGAAATAACTATTTAAAATTTTATCAGTTTCCTTTGAGTTACTGTGTTGGGGTATCTAGCATATATAACATGGACATTTTCTTGTCCTTTTGGTTGTGAGCCTGAGCTTTTAATGGCCGTGTCAGCTCTCTAGCCCAACATAGACATTTCTAAGTTACAAAATATCTAGAGAACCTTAAAATATTTTTAAAAATATATTTTATTATTTTTATTTTATGTATATGTGTGTATTGCTTGCATGTATGTGAGTGTACCTGTGTTGTGCAATGCTGCAGAGGTCAGAAGAGGGCGTTGGATTGTCCTGGAACTGGAGTTAAGGATGGTTTATAGCCGCCATGTGGGTGCTAGGAATTGAACCCGGGTTCTCTGCAAGAGCAGTCAGTACTCTTAACCACTGAGCCATCTCTCCAGCCCCAAATCTTAAAATAAAGAGAATTTTCATTAAGTGAAAGCTCAGAGTATCATATTTTTATTCTGTCTCACACATACAGTCAATATATGTTAAGACAATGCATCACTTTTAGCCAGAAAATTGAAAAAAAAATTGAACATTTTTAATCTGCTGAGTTACTGTCTATACCCTTAACAGTTGAAGATTAATTTTGAAGATACACTTCAGCATGAAATATGTTAATTTAGATTTCTAAAATTGAAATAGATTGTAATCATTTATTTTATAAACACTTTTCTGATGCAGTTGATTTGCCCTCTTACCTGGTATTTGTAAAATGCTATACCGTTTCAGTTGTTTAGAAAGTTGTTTCCTGAGCCTCAAATTTCTTCCTGGTGAAATGGGAATAATAAGAAGTACTAAATGTAATACTGTGTGGGCTGCATAGGTAATGAAAACAATTTATCTCTCTCTGTGTTAGATGTAGGAAATACAGGAAATTTTCCTGTACCTCATGGATTCTGATTTATTTTGAAATTTCTCTTTCAAAATTAATCTGTATATTGCATAAATCCCTGTAATTGTTAAAAAAATTAGGAAGTTAAAAAACATAACTAAAAATAACTATGATTCCACCATTTAGAAGTGATTCCTATTAGTCTATCTATATTGATAAGAAACTTTCCTATAAAAATAAATTGGTTGTATTGTTTTATAAGTCACTTTTTAGTTTATATTTTAAGAATTCTTTATAAGAAATCTACTTTTATGACATGAGTTGAACTTTTGTGTATTTTTCTGGATATATTGTCATTTTAAAATTTTTCTATTGCTTTTCTTTTTAGGTTGCTTGTGTCTGTTTCTATTTATTATTTAATGCTGTGCAATTTTTTAAATTTTTATTTATTTGTTTATGTGTATGAGTGTTTTGCTTGCATGTGTATAAGTACACCCATGTTGTGCAGTACCTGAGAAGCCAGAAGAGGGTGTTGGATCCCCTGGAACTGGATGCCACCATGTGGGTTCTAAGAATCAAACCCAGATCCTCTGAAAGAGCAGCCAGTGCTCTTAACCAAGAGCTGTCTCTTCAGCCCCTGTGCAACTATTTTTATATGTCCCTATGTGCTTGTTCTACTGTCTTCATGTCGAGTCTTAGGTCTGCTCTTCCTCAAGACTTAAGGCTTCTTACATTTATTTGGTATGTTTGTAGGTGTGTGTGTGTGTGTGTGTGTGTGTGTGTGTGTGTGTGTGTGTAAGTCAGAGGACAACTTGTGAGAATGGATTCTCTCCTTCCACCCTGTGGGTTCCAGGAATCCAGCTTAGATTGCAGGTTTGGTGGCAAGAGCCTTTACCTGCTGAGCTACCTGGCTGGTCCCACACTTAAGACTTCTGATACACAACAAAAACTGCCTTCTGGAATGACGGTGTCATTTAGTTACAATAGTGTACTGATTCCATGTCCTCAAAGTACACACTATTATTAAAAATCTTTGTCAAGGGACTGGAAGGATGGCTTAGCAGTTAAGAACACTAACTGGTCTTGCAGAGACCTGAGTTTAGTTCTCAGCGTCTATATCAGGCAGCTTACAACATCTGTAACTCTAGCTCCAGGGGATATGATGCCCTGTTCTGGCCTCTCTGGGAACCTGTACATACATGCATACAAACGTGCACGCTCATACCCTGTGCTGGATAGCTTTAGTGTCAACTTGACATACCTGAGTTGAGGGAGCCTCAATTGGGGAATTTCCTCCATAGGACTGGCCTATGGCCATGTCTGTGGGCCATCTTCTTGACTGATGAGTGATGTGGGAGGGCCCGGCCCACTGTGGGTGGTGCCACCCCTGGGCAGGTGGGCCTATGCTGCATAAGAAAGCAGGCTGAGCAGGGTCCAGGGAAGCAAGCCAGTACACAGTTTTCTTCCATGGCCTGTGCTCCAGCTCCTGCCTGCAGGTTCCTGCCCTAAGTTCCTACCTTGGTCTCCCTGATGAACTGTGACCTGGGAGATGTAAGATGAATAAACCCTTTTCTCCCCAAGTTGGTATTGGTTGGAGTGTTTTGTTACAGCAGTGGAAACTAGGACACACCCACACACACTAAAAAAAACCTTTGATTAGTTTTTACATTTAAAAAATTTTTATAAGCAGTGTAAATGTGTGGTGGCATCATTATCTAGATTAAGGAAAGACTGAGTACTTTAGTATTTTGACATAGGCCAGCAGACTGAAATCATCCTACAATCTTGCCTTTCTGTAATCTTTTTGGGAAGATGAGCTCTTCTGGGTAGTTGGATCTTCAGAATAGCTCCATTTTATTATTTCTACTTTATTAAACAGTGTTCTGAGTATAATTCAGCCTTGTCTATATGACACAGAGGCGTCTCTTTAAGGGTTAATTATTGGAATGTTGACCGTGATAATTCCAGCGTTGATGTATGTCATAGATTAAGGGTGCACTCTTTGGCTACCCTTAGTACTTGTAAAATATCTTGGCCTTTACAAATTAATGAGCAAGTGATTTTTCTCCATTTCAGATGAGCAGACTGAGGTCCAGAGAGGTTATGTAGCATGTTTAAGGTCGCATAGCTCTTAGGTAGTGAAAATGGGGTTGGGTTTACCTTTGTGTGACTTGAGCTTCTTCCCTTCTGTCACTTGATAAATTCTGCCTCCTTGACTGGCTTGTCTACTGCCACTTTTCAGTGCTCTTCTATGTCTTCAGGACACAGCCGTTCTTTCTTCTAGATCATTGCTTCTAATCTAGGTTGGTTTGAGTAGGTAGTTGCTATCGTGTATCCCTGGCTCCAAGGGGCTTTGCTCTGGCTAGAGAGAGTGACTTTGACTTGATTAGCATTTCTGTGCCCGTACTTTGACCTTGGGTAGGAGATTCCTGAAGCTGTCACAGTATTCCTGAGCTGTCACAGTATTTTCCATAGTTGGATCCACCCTCCTCTTCAGTTTCCTTCTGATTTGTTTGTGGGGGAACTCAGGAGTTGCTTGTACAGGTTATCTGGTCTAATCCTTGGGTTGACTTCTCAAGGTTATTCTCAAAAGAGTACACCATTCTGTCTAGATAGGTTTTTAAATGTCTAGATTTAAATTTAAATACTGTCTTTCACTTATGTGGCTATGAGCTCCTAGAGGGGAGAGTTACCTGCTGTTTTTGTTTTTTTTTTAATTATTATTAATCTTCAGCCCAGTGTTCTGTGCAGTAACAGAGCCCCCAGGCATATGTAATTCATGCAGCTGTGCATCCTCCTATAGGTGAATGCTGCAGATGGGGAAAGATCCTCTTCTTGGGATTGAGGG
The DNA here is from genome assembly GCF_000622305.1 of Nannospalax galili. Lineage (NCBI taxonomy): Eukaryota > Metazoa > Chordata > Mammalia > Rodentia > Spalacidae > Nannospalax > Nannospalax galili. The sequence goes on from NW_008344645.1 coordinate 228,363, forward strand.
TGTCATATTCTGGCCCAGGCTCTTGTCTATATTTATAGAACCAACTGATGAGAAATTAAATATGAATATACAAATATACTGGGAATATAGACACATGCCACAATGCTCTGTTAACTTTGATTCTAAAATGACTGTGATTTTGCTGCCTAACAGGACTTATATCTAACTATAGCCACATTGGGCATTATGAAACAACATAGAGTTGAAAAGCTCTAGGTGAATTGCAAAGGCAGCAGCGGTGACAGAGGTCAGGAGCAGTTTGATGATGTGATTCCACCCTGTGCCTGAACACTGCGATATATGACTTGTAACTTTCCAATTTAGGATTCCAGAAATTTATTTCTCCCCAAAGTAGCAGTGGGACAATTCCTGTTCCCAGGTGGTGGATATATGTCTGGTAGAGCTGTCACTACTCCCGGGGTTGGGCACCAGGATCACTTTCCCCACTGAAGTCTCCCCTTTCTCTGCTGCTGCTACTCCTTTGGAGTCCTCTCTCTG
>NW_008344645.1:233860-243284 GCF_000622305.1 Nannospalax galili
GTCTGATATGGGGTGAGTGTGTATGTGGTAATCATTTTAGTAAACCGAGATTGATTGACTGTGGGATCTAGTGACTTGAAAGCTGACAATTACCTCTTTGGTAAAAGCTAATATAAGAATTCTTTGTGTGTGTATTTCCAAACAGGTATATGCATGTGTTTGTGTTCATATTGGGGTGAGAGGCCAATGTTGGGTGTCTTTCTTGATCACTCTCTTCCAGCTTAATTTTTAAAATGGGATGTGTCACTGAACTTGGAGTTCATCAATTTGGTGAGACTGGCTGGCCAATGAGCTCTAGGGGATCCCTGTCTCCTCTTTCCAACCACTGGGATTACAGAGGCAGGTCACTTGGCTCTGTGCTAGGCACTGACCTCAGATTCTTTTGCTTGCACAGAGGTAGGCGCTTTACCCATGGAACCACCTCCCCACCTATTCATTTTTTGCTTGTTACATTTTTTTTTTTTTTGGTCTTTTTGAGACAGGGTCTCCCTGTAGCCCCAGCTGTCCTGGAACTCACTATGTAGACCAGGTTGGCCTTGAACTCACAGAGATCTGCCTGCCCCTGCCTCCCTAGTGTTGGGATTAAAGACGTGTGCCACCACACTCGGCTTGTTTGTTTTGAGACAGGGCCTCCCTGTAGCCCCAGTTGGCCTGCCATGTAGACAAGGCTGACCTCGATCTCACAGAGATCCATCTGCCTCTGCCTTTGGAGTGCTGGGACTAAAGGAGTGTGCCACTATGCCCAGCCCCAGCCTATTCTTACACTGTTTATCTTAGATACAGATTCTTTTGGCTTTTGAATAGTGAGATGGGAACACACCCAGATTTTTTTTCCTAATTAATAAAGGGATTGATAAGAGTTCTTAGGCAATTTCAGCTTCTTGAATTTTATTAATGGTACTATTAATCTGTCACTTTTCTTCAGTGTTTGTTAGTATTCATAAGACTGCCATACTATATATTTTACAAAATGTAAAAGACTTGCCATTCTATAAATATTCACAGCTCTCTTTTCTTCTGGATTCTGGCAGAATTATTTTTCTTCTCTGAGCAAATTATCTGCCTTTGATATCAGTTAGCTATCTCCCAGTCACTTGGATTATGATGGCAGTCTTGGAAATATTCTGATGAAAACGTTCTTTATTCTTCTATGAAGTAACGTTTGTTTGAAGATAGCCTGACTGGGTGTGTCACTGGTTAGTCAGTCTGTATTTCCCCTTCTGGAATGGTCCCAAGTTTTTGCTCTATCCCATTGGCAACACAGCAGTAGTTTATGCTTTGCTAAACACATGGCTCCCATCCCTGAGAAGATTCTCACACTGTCACCAGGTCTCTCCTCCCCAAAGCCCTTTGCTTGCTGCTTGGAAAGACTGGAGCAAGATGTTCACCTGTTGATGTGAGAAGATTTGTTTCCATTTATATTTCCCCTGTGACTATTACACTGCCTCTAAGTTCCAGTCTTGAAAGACACATTTAATAGAATAAGAAGACAACTAGTTCTATAAATACTACTCTTTACAGTGGGATGCTCAAGGGATTTTTAAGATAGTGGACAACATAGACAACTGTGCCACTTGTCGCTGATGATTAGAAAACTCCATTATTTTGTTAGAGTGCTAGGGACCCATGGGAACTGTGGGACATCTATGTGGTGCTTCGTGGGAGGGCCCACAGGCTTTGTTGGAATGGTAGAGGCTGTTTTCTTGAAACTGTTTCTGGTTTTGAAATTCTGGAGGAAGACAATGGCTCACATACAGCTCCAGCATGCCAACACCATCTATTGACATGGATCCATTATGAGTTTTTAGAAATTCAAATCATGAAAACTGGTTTTCTTCAATTCAAGTGAAGAAAACCAACTTTAAAGTTTCTATATTACTACACAATCCAGCCAGCAATAGCTAAACAAAGATGCAAGGTTCATAAAGATGATGAAAAAGTTTTAAAGTACTTTCTCTTCATGGCTGTTTTATTTTTATCTTTAGAATGTATGTGCCCTTTAAAAAATATCACTGGCCCATTTTTATCTGTAATGTAATGTAATATAATATTTGCATGCAGTAAAACATTTAAAATTTATTTATTTTATTTTATGTGTATGAGCATATTGCCTGCATGTATGTAAGGGCATCTGTGCTGTGTAGTGCCCTTGGAGAACAGAAGAGGGCATCAGATCCCCTGGAACTGGAGTTATGGGTGGTTGTTACCTGTCATGTGCATGCTGGGAACCAAACCCAGGTCCTCTGTAAGAGCAGACAGTGATTGCTGAGTCATTTCTCCAGCCCCAGGAAAACATTTTTTAAAAGGAGTATGCCAAATTGAAGGTCTGCTTGGCAAATCTTAATTTAACATTTACCTCTGTTATAGCAGACATTTCTCACAGATTCATTTCATTTTTTTTATTTTTGCATTTTCTTTTAATATTATGGCCTCATATTTGAGGATAGAAAGCACAATCCTGTCTGCTTTGCTACTTTGAGTATAAGACTGGTAGTGTCTTTTTGCCCTAGATGGAAATAACTAACAATAGAACATGCAACATTTCAGTCATAGGCTTTTGATAAGTAAATGAGAATGATAGTCTATTAAAAACAAAAAGGAATAATGCCTGTATTAGATGTCTGTGATATAAGCAATTTATATTAACGTCTATCAGCAAAAAGCTGTTCCAGAAGTGGGTTTTTAATATAATAGAAACTCTCAAGTGAACAGAAAACTATGTTGGAATAAATTGTAAAAGGATGGGAATTCTGGAATGAGAATGTGAAGGAACTAAAGGGAAATGAACATTAAAGAGAAGAAAGTATGTAAAACTATAGACGTGGCCTTGTATGAGATCAACTTGAGATTTTTTTATATAATGACCATCATTAATCAGAAAATTAGATGAGCTGTCATGGATGAAAGTAATAAGCTATAAAACTTTAAAAAATGCAGTGATGTACATTTCTGTATAGGCCAATGGATTTCAACTAAGTCATAGTTTGATCCAGTTCCCATTGTGTTAGACTTCTTATAGTTGTGACAGATCCCTGAGAAAAGCAAATGAAAGGGAGGAGTGATGTAATTTGACTCACTGATTCAAGGGTTTCAGGTCATAGTTGACTTCCTTCCCGTGACAGGCTACTATGACAGTACGAGCCAGTGGGTGAGCAGAGTTCCTCACCTCAGGTGGCAGGATACCTACAGAGTAGGAGGAGCAGGGACACAGGCCACACCTTACTGCAATTAGCTTCCACTTCCTACTTTTCACCACCTCCCAGCACTGTCATCCTCTGACAAATCCATTGAGGGACTGACCATCTCTGAGCCCTCAGAATGCAATTGCTGCACTAAGCTCATCAGCTGGCCAGCTAGCCCAAAGTGAAAAACTGTTGGGAGACATTTCCCATTCAAATCATAATACCCTTATAACATCTAACCAGATTTTTTCCTTTTTCTTTTAAAAATTTTATTTTTAAAAAATATTATTTTTATTTTATGTGTACAAGTATATTGCCTATATGCACCTGTGTCGTGCAGTGCCTGTGGATGTCAGAAGTGGACACTGGATTCCCACCAAGTGGGTGCTGGGAATTGAACCTGGGTCCTCTGTAAGAACAGCCAGTGATCTTAACCACTGAGCCGTCTGTCCAGCCTTGAGATTCTTTTCATAACAGGAATCATTTCAAGATTCACATGGAATAATAAACAGGTAAGAGTAGGAAAAATTCTATCAATAAAATCACTATGGAATTGCCTTTTCTAATTTTAGAACACATGATGGAATTGACAAAGTATAGTACTTAAAAGGTATGGCTTGATTTAAAATGTGTATTCTCATAGAATAGGAAAGCTCAGCAATGTTTTCATATTTAAGAGCTTATGATAAGAGGGCTATGAGAAAATGAAGAGGTGAGCCAGTCAATTCATGGTATACAGGTAAATAGCTGGGTAAGAACTACTTTAAAAGCTTGTAATATAGCAGAATATGGTTTGTAGTAAAGGGATAAAGAGATGAAAAAAAGCATTTGAGTAAAAAAAAAAACGCTTCAAGGTGGTTTGAAGTTCGAAGCTTGTGAGGATAGAAAAATAAAAAGGGAAAAATGTATTTAACAAGAAGAGAGACTCAAAGATTATCTAGGGCTTACGCTCTAGTATAAAATACAGGACTGGAGAGATGGCTCAGCAGATAACAGCACTGGCTGTTCTTTGCAGAAGACCTGGGTTTGAATCCCAGCACCCATATGGGGGCTAACAACTATTCGTAACTCCAGTTCCAGGAGATCCAGCACCCTCTTCTGTCCTCTGTGGGCATTGCACGACACAGTATCCCTACTACACGTACATGCAGGCATAACTCATACACATAAAATAAAAATAAGTAAATAAAAAAGTAAAATACAGAAGCAGGCGGCTCTCTGTGAGTTCGAGGCCAGCCTGGTCTACATAGTGAGTTCCAGGACAGCTAGGGCTATGGGGAGACCCTGTCTCAAAAGAACAAAAAAAGAAAAAGAAAGAAAAAGAAAAAATACAGACTTCAAAATTTCAATAACCAGATGAACCAAGAATCTGACCACATACTTGACAAATGAAAAAATACTGTTGGTAAACAATAAAATCATTACCTTCATTAGTAAGAATTAATTAGACTGCCACTTGACCCTTTTTTTGTTGTTGCCAAAAGTAGCAAATAATGTAAAAATTTTTGAAGTGATGGGCCTCTGGCATGGCTCAGTGGTAAAGCATGTAGAATGGGCAAGGGTCCTAGGTCCAAACCCCTGCACCCCACCCCCACCTAAAAACAAGATGGCTGTCTTGTGGCAACATATTACATAATCTGAAAATGAGCTGATAAACTCATTTTCAGTAAACTGATAAAACTCTCTGAAGAACAATTTGGCACTGCCTATCAAGTAATTATTTGATCTTTTATTTGTCTTAACCACATAATATTTTAACCACATAAATATTTTCCAATAATCCTATTTTTGGGAGCCCGAAAAACTATAGATGGAGAAGGAGAAACATTATAAAGTCTCTTGGTAATGGAAAATATTAGAACAAATACCTGAAATGTGCTATGTAAAATTGACTTTTTTTTTTTTTCCTCGAAATTAGTGTGTAGCCCAGGCTGGTCTCAAACTTGCTATGTAGTTGAGAGTGACTTTGAACTTCTGATTCTCCTGTCTCCACCTTCTAAGAACTGGGATTACAGGCATGCATCACCACACCTAGTTTATATGATGCTTGGAATGAAACCCAGGGTTTTGTGCATACTGGGCAAGCATTCTACCAATGAGCTACACCCTCATCCTGATGATTTTTTTTTAATCCCTTAAGAGCTTGCAGTGCTTCTCTTATGTAACTAGCAGCTGATGTGCAGAAGCAAACAATGTCAGTGTTGATGAAGGTGTGAGGGAACCATGAAGTAGGCATAGAGTAGCTGCCTGCCGGTGAGGATGTAAACTGATTCATATTGTCACATTCCTTTCCTGATATGTATCAGAGTTTAAAATGAATGATTTTTTTCAGAAATAGAAGAAGTTAAAAAGGAGCTAAACAAATATCAATCAAACCATTTTTATTTTTATTTTTTGTCTTTTTGTTGGTTGTTTTTAACAGGGTCTCGCTAGTCACAGCTGACCTGGAAATCACAATGTGAACCAGGGTAGCCTCAATCTTGCAGATCCACTTGTCTCTGCCTCCTGAGGGCTGGGATTAAAGGTGCATGTCACCATGCCTGGCAAACCATTTTTTATTTATGGTGGTAAAAATTGGAGAACACCTAAGCTCACCTATGAGAAATAGGATTGCAGTGGTTGTAGTTCCATTGCCTTAAAAGTCCTATGCTCTGCCTCTTCATCCTTCTCCCCCAATACCTGGCAACCACAGATACTGTTACTGTGTCCATAGTTTCGCCTTCTCCAGAATGTCCTATAATACATTCTGGATACATGTTATCTCTGGAAATATAATAAAGCAATATGAACACCTTCAGACTGGCTTCTTTCACTCAATAATAGGAATTTAGATTATCTCCATATCTTTCATGGCTCAATAGTTCATTTCTTATTTGGCCCAAGTGATATTCCACTTTCTGTATGAATCTGTTTATTTGTCTTAATTTACCTACTGTGGGAGGACAAGTTGATTGTTCTAACACATTGCAATTATGAATAAAATTTCTATAAACATCCATGTGTAAGTTTAGTGTGGCCACACATTTTCAACTTATTTGGTAAATACCAAGGAGTGTGATTGCGGGCTCATTTTGTGAGAGACTGCAAACTGTCTTCCAAAGTGCCACAATGCTTCACATTCCCACCAGCAATGGTGGGAGTTCTTCTTGCTCCACCACCTTGTCAGCATTTGATGTTGTCAGTGTTAGGAATTTTGGTCTCTCTCATTGGTTAATAGGTGTCTGCTGGTAACTGGTTTGCATTTCCCTGTGGGGTAGAGCTTGTTCTTAAAAAAAAAAAAAAAGATTTATTTTTATTGTATGTGTATCCGTGTTTTGCTTGCATCTGTGTAGGTATATCACATGCACCTCAGGAGACCAGAATAGAGTGTTGGAGTCCCTGGAACTAGAGTTACTGATGGTTGTAACCCATCAATATGGGTGCTTGGAATTGAAAGTGGTTCTTTGTAAGAGAAGCTAGTATTCTTAACCACTGAGCCACCTTGCCAGTCCCTCAGAGCTTCTTTCAGTGGGCTTATCAACTGTATATCAAATTTGGTGAGGTACCTGTTAGCATCTTTGTTGCAGCTTAAAATTTATTAAAAAAATTATTTTTGCCTTTCAAGGGTTCTTTGGATAATAGTTCTTCAGGTAAATTTCTTATATGTATATTTTATTTTAAAAAAGATTTATTTTTGCTTTTGTTTATGTGTATGTGCATGTCTGTGCAAGTATATTCTACTTGTGTGCAGGTACCCCCACAGGCTGGAAGAGGTTATTGGATCTGCTGGAGTTGGAGTTACAGGTGCTTGCAAGCCATCTGACATGGGTGCTGGGAACTGAACTGAATCCTTTAGAAGCAGTGTTGTAGTTTAAATGAGAAATGTCCCCCATAGGTTCATTATTTGAACAGTTGGTCCCCAGTTTGTGGTGCTGTTTGAAGAGGATATGGAACCTTTAGTAGGTACAGCCTTGCTGGAGAAAGTAGATCACTGTGAGCAGACTGAGACCTTAGAGCCTCGGCCCACTTCCTGCTCTCTCCACTTTCGGTGTGCAGTTGAGATGTTATTTCTTGGCTCCCTGCAACTGCTGCCATGTGTTCCCTGCCATTATGAACATCTAATTCTCTGGGACTGTTAGTCAAAGCAAATTCTTCAGTAAGTTGCTTTTAGTCATGGTATTTTAAAAAAATTATTTAATGACCACGTGATTAGAAGAAGCATTTCATTACAGCATTAACATATTCAATAATACTTTCCAGAGCAAAGATGCATCTCTTTCAAAATTGGCTGTAAATTTTTAGGTTCACAGTTAAACTAATACAATATTGAACTCAGTAGAAACCTTATAAAACATAAAATTAAATGAGATTTTAACCTTTAAAAAAGATCTCCATTTCATTTAAAAATATACTGTTTCATACAGAAGAACTCATTTTTAATGCTACTAACACTTAGATGTTTGCACATGTGTCTCTAATCTCTATGTATCTGATTATTAATTGTCACAGTCACTTTCTGAGATCCTTGGCACCTGCACATGGATATAAAAGCATCAGGTAGATTTCAATTGTAATGTTTTTCACTCTACTAATTAATATGAAGCAAATTTTTATGCTTCTTCCTCAAATATAACTCATTTCTTTAATTTTTTTTATTTTTTTGGTGTGTATTTCATACAGAACATCCCAAACAATCTTATTCATCTACATACCCACATCCCAAATGGCACCCTCCTATAGACCTCCCAACCCCTCAACTGGAGCCCACATACTGTCATCCCTGTTATTGTCCACTGTGTAGTCGGTACCCCTAGTGGTTCCCCAGTGCTTGTGCATCCGCTGAATCTAGTCAGCCTATCTAGATTTCCTTGTTTTAGGAAGATCAGCTCCTCCTCATCTAGCAGCAATCAGTTGCCAATATTCTCTTACATAAGATTATTGTTCATTTTCCCAGTTCTATGCTGGGTTATGGTCTGGGAGTCTCTTGGGCCACCCTGGCCAACAACTCAAAGGAAGGTATCTCCTGTCTGGCAGATTGTTTCTTGTTATGTAGCCTTTAGCTATACACATGGACTCTTAAAGAATTATATTGATCCCTTTAATCTTTGGTTATACTTTCCTTTTGAATATTTAAGGCCATATAGTTGGGCCAGATAAACCAATTGATTTTTACTCTTAAGGTCATTTGAGAATCTGTTCCTCAGGGATCACAGGGGCTTGGGAGGAGCTCCTGGCTCCTTTCTTTTACCAGGTCCATCTGTGTGAAGATAAGTCAAAGGTCCTGCTCAACTGTGGCTGGCTTCACTTGGCAGCATGGAGGAAATGTTTCCTCTCTGTTGACCCTCCTCTTTGTAGACTAGACACTGGTTCAGGTCTATCTGGTGGGGTCTCCACGGCCCTGTTGCTCAAGAGAACACGTGACTCACAACAGTTACAGGACATTTTGAAAGACATTTTCAAGAAGGTTAGTTCCACCAGTCTGGTACTTTTAATTACCATGTGCTATGTAGATAAAGCTTGGACAAAGACCAAAAGTTCTCAGATAAACCTTGCCTAGGCATATATTATATTCCTTGAACTAGCTGTATGTATAGTTTGTCAGTAGGTTGTTCACTTAATATGGTTCCCTCTGGCTTTTCTTTTTTTAAACTTGCTATGCATTATTTATCTCTTGCATTGTCTAACCCTTCCACCGTGGTTTCCCCATTTAAATTGCCACCATTTTTCCCCATTTTTCCCTTAATAATATCCTTCTCCTATAGTCCCACCTCTCTTGAGATCCTTCTTTCCCTTTATCCCCTAGGATCCTTGAATAATCCTCCCTCCCTGATCCCCTTAAAATAAACTCATTTTTATCCATATCTCCCTTATTAACACCTGTTTCCTATTCTTCTCTTTCAGATTCTTTTATTTATTTTTATTTTATGTGTATGTGTGTATTGCCTGCATATAGGTAAGTGTACCCATGTCATGCAATGTCCCCAGAGTTCAGAAGAGGCTGTCAGATCCCCTGGGACTGAAGTTATGGATAGTTGTTAGCTGCCATGTGGGTGCTGGGATTTGAACCTGGGCCTTCTACAAGAACAACCAGTGTTCTTAACTACTGAGCCATCTCTCTAGCCCCTCAGATTCTTTCTTTACCTTTATCTCCCTGATTCCTTTTCATTATCCTGGTTCGCATATACATACTCACTTATAAGGATTTGGTGCTAGGATCCACATACAAGGGAGAACGTATGTTTTTTTTTTTTTTTTTTTTTTTT
>NW_008344645.1:243552-243988 GCF_000622305.1 Nannospalax galili
ATTTAATCTTTCTTTACTGCTGAGTAAAACTCCATCGTATATATGAACCACATTTTCATTATCCACTCATAAATTGAGGGACACTTAGGTTGCTTCCATCTCTTAGCTATTGTGAATAGAGCAGTAACAAACATGGATGTACAAGTGTCTGTGCAATAAGATGAGTTCTTTGGGTATCTGCCAAGGAGTGGTATAACTGGGTCAAATGGTAGGTTCATTTGTAGTTTTTAAGAGTTTTCCACACTGCTTTCCATAGGGGTTGAACAAGCTTGCAATTCCACCAGCAGTGGATCATTCCCCTTCCCCCACATCCTCTCCAACATTTGGTATAATTTGTTCTCTTGATCTTAGCCAGTCTGACTGGGGCACGATGAAATCTTAAAGTGGTTTTGATTTGCATTTCCCTAATTATTAGTGATGTTAAACATCTTTTCAG
>NW_008344645.1:244714-257849 GCF_000622305.1 Nannospalax galili
GGGTATAGTAATCCCCCCAGCATTTCTCTTGGTGCTCAGGGTTGCTTTGGCTATCCAAGGTCTTTTGTGCTTCCATATGAATCTTAGGATTTTTTTTTTCCAATTCTGTGAAGAATGTCATGGGTGATTTTGATTGGCATTGCAATGATTCTATAAATGGCTTTTGGTAGGACGGTCATTTTCATAATATTAATTCTTCCAATCCATGAGCATGGGAGGTCCTTCCATCTTCTGATGTCTTCCTCTATCTCTTTCTTTAAAGATTTAAAATGTTCATTGTAGAGGTTTTTAATGTCTTTGGTCAGGTTTATTCCACGCTATATATATGTATATTGCAGCTATTGTGTGAGGGAGTGTTTCCATTAGTCTTTATTTACTGAGTTTTCCCAGAATTAGAGGAATCAGCTGTCAGGCCTTTTGAGTTTTGCTTCAGGAACTTTATTTATTTATTTATTTTTAAATTTTATTTATTACTTTTATGTGTATGCATGTATTGCTTGCATGTAGGTAAGTGCACACGTGTTGTGCAATGCCTGCAGAGGTCAGAAGAGACTGTTGGATCCCCCTGGGACTGGAGTTATGGACAGTTGTTGGCTGCCATGTGAGTGCTGGGATTTGAACCTGGGTCTTCTGCAGGAACAACCAGTGTTCTTAACTGCTGAGCCATCTCTCCAGCCTCTTGCTTCAGGAACTGTAATGTATTTCAAACATAACCATCAGGCTGAATAAGCAAGTCCCTGGGACCATAAAGATGGCTTAGAGGTTAAGAGTGCATACTGCTCTTGCAGAAGACTCAAGAGTTTGATTCCTATTACCCATGCTGGGTTGCTCACAACTGTCTGTAACTCAAGGGGATCCCAAGTCTCTGGCCTCCACAGGCACCTGCACTCATGTGCACATAACCCCTCCCTACAAGTACACATAATTAAAAAAATAATAATAAATACTTAAAAGATAGCCCCATCTTAGAGAAATGATGACTTTAAATTGCACTGGTATAGACTTTTAGCTTTTCCATACTTTTCCCCATCTTGGCATTTATTGTTAAGTTTTTATTTTCAAGTTGAGCATACTAATTTTAGCACTTATCTTTGAAAATACTAGCACAATCAGAATTCTTTATACCAATTACTTTAAACTTTAAAATTTTAAATGACAAATGCTAATTTTGTTACCCATGGAAATGTCTATTCAATGTGCTTTTTATTTTAAAATATCACAACTTATGCATTTAGATAAAGGCCATTAATTTATAATCTTAGAAAGACATCTTTTTAAGATAACTAGTCCAAATGCCTGTATCTGACAGTTTACTTTCCTGATCGATCAATTTTGACAATTAGGAGAGAATCCTTAAATTTAGTGTCTGGGAACAGAAAAATTAGAGAGGAGGTATTGTGGGTAAATTTTTTCTAGCATTTTATTGAAGTAATTTTTTTCTTAATTTACCTCTTTAAATAAGTTAGAGGTTTAGAAGCATTTACGTACACCAAAATTTGTTGTACCCCAAGTAAGGAGATGGTTTCAGGACTTTCTGCCGCAGCTGTACTATCTGCTTGTTTTATGACTGAGCCCAGGGCTGTCTTTTGTAAGCATTCTGATGTATAATGAACAGAATTTGTATTTAGAAGAAAAGCAGATGAATGAATGAATGTCCTCCAGAGGATTTTATATATATATGGTATTAATATCTCCAATTTGTTAGGAAGATGTGACATCTTTATTGCATCTTTTTTAAAATGGGGAATGAGGACATAGCTCACTTGACAGCGTATGTGTCTTGTATGTGTGATGCTCTGAGTTTAAACCCCAGCACTGCATTGACCAAGTGTGATGGCAAACCAGGAGGATCAGGAGTGCCAGGTCATCCTTGACTGCATAGTTTGAGGCTAGCCTGAGCTACATGGAGCTTTGTCTTAAAAACAAAAATAAGAACATGAATGAAAATAAATTAAAAATTGTCTTAATCATTAAAGTTTGATATCAAAGATGCATAATTGAAAAATGTGGTGGCAGACAGCATTAGAAATGCCCCTGTGTGAATGACTAATAAAATAATTTATAAGTTTAAAAGTTCTTTCAGTGTGTTAGTACATTCCTCCAAGTATGTCTCTCATTTAATTTGAAAATTTTTGGAACCAGCAAAAGGTATCGTTAAATTATGTCCCCTTGCCAAAGAGCTTTCTGATAAAGGGAAAAGTGAAGTTCGCGTTTGGCGCTCCTGCAAATCTGAAGTCACGTGTTAAATTCAATTACCATTAAAACCTTTCCTGTCTGATCCATATTGAGCTTTATGGCTAGTTTTCTGAGTGTCACACTTTAGTTATAAAGGAGATATTCACAGATAGAAAGGCATGTGAATAGAGCCAACTTTCAAACCACGGTAACTCAGCCCTTTTGGAGAAGAGTAGACATGGGGGATGACGGAGGAAGAAAGAAGACCCTTGGAGAGAACTTAGTTCACTGGGACGACAATAACAAGTGGCTTACAACAACAGAAATTCATTTCTCACAGTTGTGGGGCCTAGAAGTTGAAGATCAAGGTGGCAGCAGCCTGGCTGTCCCATGTGAGGTATGGTCTTTCTTTCCTAAGTACACATCTTCTCCTTTTCACGTTCATGTGGTGGGAGGGCAAGGCCTGATGACTGAGGGCACTAATCCCATTTGTGAGGTTCAGCCTCATGAACTTGCCACCTCCCAAAGGTCCCTGCCTTTTAATAACGTATCTTTGGAAATTAGAATTTAAACATGAGTATTTTAGGAGGATCACAGACATTCAGGCCACACAGCAAGGGATGAGATGAGGACAAGGGTTGTTGACATTATTATGAGCATGCTCCACAAGAGGGATCGAATTATTAGGAGGGCTTGGGGGTGTAGATATGTAATAATTCTGCTCAGGGTTGGGGTGGAACATAGAGATGCAGGCTGATAAAATGGTCTTGTGACTAATTCTAGATCCTATGCCATGGAAGCATCTGGAAGTTTATGCTGTAGTCTGAATCAGGCAGAGGCAGTTACCTGAAGTCAGTGTCCCCTTTGTGAATTACACATGCAAAATTCAAGAGCCCTTTATTATGCAAAGAATTTCTGTTTCTTAAAGAGTACTTCCATACATAGGGCTTGTATTTGGTTAACCTGAGACCCTGCCTGTATTCTGTTAGGGATATTTAAATTTCATCCAATTGTGCTTAGATCTTATAAAACTTAAAAAAAATAAAATAAAATTCTTTATCCTAAAAGTTCTCCTTTAAATTGTGTATGAAAACAATTTATAATTCAAGTGAGTACATGCTCAGTATTTTCCAAAACTGTATGGTTATTTCCTCCTTTTTCGAGTGCTCAGAACTGATGATCATTATGAGGATTAAAATAAAACAGCATTTTCCTCTAGTGACTCAGCTCCCTGGAGGGTGGACTGTGTGCTCTCCGGAGTGCTGTTTTCCCTTGTGGTTATTTCAGTGTTTGCACGTACAAGAAGGTTCAGGAGTGGGGAAGGAAGACTAATCCATGGTGCATGTGTTGCTTTTAAGTAATATCTCTGGCCAAACCTGTCAGTGAGGGAGGAGTTAGTAAACTCACTGGACGACATTATCTGTCTATGCCATTTCCTTTACCTTTGCCCCTTACTTCCTCTGTCCCTTCCTTCATTGAGCGTAATCTGTTTTATTATTCATTTCAGAAATTGAATCTCAAAAAAAACTCCTGAAATTACTAACCTTACCCTACTAAAGTGATAAATTATGTAAACAGGAAAATGAAATGACCTGGCCAGAGTCACTGGTGACTCTAAGGAGTGGAGCAGGAATTTATGGCGCTCTTCCTCTAAAAGGACAACTGTGGTCAAAGTTTCCTGATATGTCATCTATTGCCTCTGCCCATATCAGCTTCTAATTTATGTCATTGAAACATTACATATTAAGATAAGTATTACTCTGAAAAATATCATCACTGAGCTAGTGGTCAACAGCTGTAAAGAACTTCTTGATTTATACTATGCCAGAATTATGTTGCTATTAAGCACTGCCTGAGCTATTATTATTATTCTACATACTGCAAAAATGCCAGCAGCAATAGATGTGCAAAAATTCCAGAATTATAGACACACCCAGCTGAGAGGGAACAACTAGAGGACTTCATTTGGAGCCGTCATTTGTTACAAATCTGCTTAATCATTTTCTAGCTCCTCAGTTGGTGACTGAGGAGAATATGGACAAAGAAGGAGAAAGCTTTCCTTCTTACAGGACTTTGAGTGTACAGATCAGAAATTAGGACTCGTGGAATTATAACTAGAGGAGATAACGTAAAGTTGAGGGGGTGGGGTGAGAGTGTAGCTGGTACTAAAGTACTTGCTTAGTACACATGAGGCCCTGGGTTCCAGTCCCAGCACTCTCCATCCCCAAAGCCAGGCCGATGGTTATATTATCTGTAATCAAGTTGTCTAAAGATCTTTGTGAGAACAAGTGGTGAAAACAGGAAAACAGCTTTTGTTTGCCAGGTTAAATCTTCACAAACCTCTGTTTTGTAATTTTGAATCCTGTTGAACCACATTCTGAAAGTTATTAAATTGAGACTTTTTGTCTTTTTAATTCTTAGCATTCTCAAGTGTATATAGAAATCTCTGGAATGCCAAAAGAGTGACATTCCACAAAATTCATTTATTTTCTTTTCCTGGTGCCCATTGCAAAGAAGAGACCTGTAAATTAGATGATTCCATTCCTTTTTCCTTATTTACTTTCTTTTTGAAGTTCTATTATAGAAGAAAGAATGGCTTATTTTGTGGATAAATTATTAAATAGAAAAAAATCACTTTGAAGATATTTATTTGTGACAGTGATTAATTATTAATTAGCCAAGCTCATATTAATGGAAAAACATTATTGTAGTATTCAGTCACTATATGGTCTGGCATTGTATCATTTAACAACAAAAGGACAAATCAGTAACGATCTAGATTTAGAAGCAAAATTGTGCTTTGAATGTGGTTGTCAAAGATGAGTTTCCTTCCTAGTGCTTTGGAGTATAGGGGCATAGATATTTCTGTAGTATCTGTCATAGAAACTTAAACTTTTCAATATTAGATTCTGGGGTAATTTGGAGGAGTTCTGATACATTTGATTTTTACCCAGTCATTCTTCTCTGATAACAAAACAATTAGTCATGGGCTTGAATGAGTTACCAGTAAGAAATAGCCAATTATTTGGATGAGTTCTTCTGCAGTTTTTAAATGTGGTGAAACAAAGTGGGTTGGAAGGTATGTTTCAAAATACCACCTGGGTGAGAAAAAAAAATTCCCAGGGACAATTATTAGGAAAAAGTGTTCTTAGGGCCAAGTGGATTGCATTATGATGAGAAGATTCTCAAATTGGGCGTTGAAACAGAAGCAAACAGCATCTTTCTTTAATACATGTGAAACTATTTTTAAAAACATGGCTTTGGATATAAATGTGTGTCTGTGTAATCCAGGGAGAACCCTTTCATCCTTTTGTGTAGTGAAGTTCTTAGTTTTGTGACTTCTAAAAAGTTTTGGATTGTTCGTCTTCTGATGGGCCTTTGACTCAAAACAACACATTTGAGGAGAGAATTGTGTTACTTGGGAGCTTTGAAAATATTTTAAAGAGCACTGGACTCACATTGATGTTTTTGTAACTGCATTTGTTATTTCTTTATTTACTTTCAGTTTGATTAACAAGCTAAAACCTGGCATCATTAAGAAGATCAATAGACTGTCTACACCAATAGCAGGCTTGGTAAGTAACAAGTTACTGTCAAAACTAGATTTCTTTTTTTAGTTTTATTTTTAATAGAAAATAACAATTGTACATATTTCTGGGGTACAATGTGATATCATTCTGGTATTTTGTTATATAGTAGAGTAAATGTAATTAATGATATTATGTTACATATCTCAAAATAGGGAGAAGAGAGAAATTTTAAAATCCCATAGTTATTGCCAATTGATTTTTTTCTCAGATGCTTAAAAAATGTGTGTGTGGTGTGTGCATGCCACATACACATGTGGAGGTCAGAGGACAACTTGAGAGGCTTGGTCCCCTCTTATCATGTGTCCTGGGGGTCAAACTCAGATTATGAGACCTGACAGCAAGTACTTCTACTTGCTGAAACATTTCTCCGGCCCTGAGATTCTTTTGAACATACATAATAATACAGAGTTTTGAGTTTCATTGTCCCACTTTCATTTATTAATATAATCTACCTTGATAATATTTTCCTGTCTACTACACTATTTTTTGGTGAATGTTGGCATTGAGTATAAGAACTTGTTTCTTTGTCTATCTTTTAAAAATATTTATTATTTTTATTTTATGTGTATGAGTAATTTGCCTACATGGATGTAAGTGTACCATGTGCATACAAAGCTAGTGGAAGTCAGAAGAAAATGTCCGATTCCCTTGGAACTAATGGTTGTTTGCCACCATGTGGGTCCTGGGAGCTGAATCCAGTTCCTCTGCCAGAGCAGCCAGCACTCTTACCCACTGAGCCGTTTCTCCAGTCCCCTATCTTTTTAAATGTAATTTTAAAATTTATTTGGAGACTTTTATCAATGAGTATTGTATTTGCATCATTTCTATCGCTCCCATGTTCCTCAATCTCCTTCACAATTTTTGTCCCCTTCTTTGATGATTATTGTTATATAAATATACATACATATGTACATATATATATATGTATAATACATTTTGTCCATTTAGCAGTGCTTGTGTGTACATGTTTTAGGGCTAACAACTTGGGATTAGATAACCTCTCAGAGAGCTTGCCCCTGGAGAAGACTGATTCTCCTCCCTTAGCATTCATTGATTGTCTGCAGCTCTTCCTCTTGAGGTGAAATTTCCCCCACCAACCTTGGCATGTCAACTTGTCTTGTCACTGTGAAGATCCTGTTAGACTCCCATACTGTGGAGATCTCATTGTCACAGCTTCCCTGTCATGTCTAGAATGCATTAACAACAGGTGTCCTGTCCCTCTGGCTCTTACTCTTATGCTTACTCTTCCCACCCCCTTTTCCCTGATGTTCCACCAGCCTTAGATGTAGAGGTTTCATTATGGATGAATCACTTAGAGCTGGACACCACAGAGTCACTTTTTCTCTGCATTGTGATCAGTTGAGGAACTTTGTAATAGTCTCCATTTGTTGCAAAAAGAAGCTTCTTTGGTGAATGGTGAGAGCTACATTTGTATCTAACGATTTGGAGTAGGATCCACAACTGAGAGAGAACATGCATCCCTTGTTTTTCTGAGTCTAGGTTATCTCATCCAGTATAACATTTTCTAGTTCCATCCACTTACCTGAAGATATAATTTTTCTTTACAGCTGCATAGAACACCATGTGTAAATGTACAACACTTTCATTATCCATTCATTGGTTGAGGGGCATTTAGGTTGTTTCCATTTCTTTGTATTGTGAAAAGAGCAGCAACAAACGTGGTGGAGCAAGTATCTCTATAGTGGGATACTGAGTCCTCTGGGTACATGCCAGGGAGTGGTACAGCTGCATCACGCGGTAGGTCTATTTTCAGTTTTCTGAGAATTCTCCAAACTGACTTCCATAGTGGATACACCACTTTGCAATCCCACCAGAACTGAATGAGTGTTCCTGTTTCCCCACATTCTTACCACAGGCACTTGTCTTTTGTTTCCTTGATCTTAGCCATTCTGACTAGGGTAAGATGAAATATTAAAGTAGTTTTAATTTGCATTTCCCTGATTACTAAAGATGGTCTCACTTCAAAATTAGATTTCTATGTCTTTTAAATGTAAAAAGGTGGTCACAGTGGTTCCCTTATCTGCAATTACTATAGAAATTAGGATAGGCTTTTAGAAAAAGTATTTTTATAACTCTTATTTTTCACTCCTTTCGCCATTTCTTTTAAGTCAGGAGACCTTTGTTTTTATTTATTTGAAAATTTAAAATATTTTAATTCTTTGAGTTTTATACAATGTATTTTGGTCATATTCTACCCCTCCTCCAACACCTTCCAGATCTACCCCACCTCCCTACCCAGACACCTTCATGGTTTTTTTTTTTTTTTTTTTTTTTCCCTATCCAGTCCAATTTGTGTTACTCAAGTTCTCTTGAGTGTGGAATCTGCCCTGAAGTGTCCTTGACTTACCAGGGGTCACACCCTTCAAGAAAACCAGCTCTTCCTTTCTGTGTAACTATCAAATGCCAGTCCCTCCGTGGTTAGGGTTGGGACTTTGTGCCTACCTACTCTCTCCTGCTGGGCTTTTGTCTGACTTGAGCTTAAGCAGATCTTGTTCATGTTGACATAACCTTGGATTCATGTGTGCAGCTTCCCTGATGTCTGGAAAACACTGTTTCCTTGTGGTCATCCACCAACTGGCTCTTACAATCTTTCCACTCCCTCTTCTGCAGAGATTCCTGAAGCTTCCGGGGAGGGGTATGATATAGATGTCCCATTTATGGATCCTTCAAACTTTTGTATTCTTTTTTTTGGCCTTCTTTCTTCCACAAATTACACGTGAGTGGCTTACATTTCTTTTGGCGTTCAGCCCTCCATATGCTATTTTCTAGTTGACCACTGGGGCTCTCCAGACTGTCAGGTGTTCCCTGGTTGCTGTGTTTCTGCCCCTTCAGACTCACGCATTACTCTCACACAGCACGTAGATGAAAAATATATTTTCAGAATAATCAGTGCTGGTTAATCCTTTTGTTGTATGTTGTATGTTTCCTGTTGCTGCTGTAGGTCACTGCCTTCCTCTTTGTCACAGTCATATCACCCATAAAGTGACAGTGATGACTCTACTATGCCACCTACCTTTATTACTATGACTTTTTTTTTGTGATGCTGGAGATTGAACCCAGGGCTTTGTGCATGCTAGTCAAGTACTCTGTCACCCAGCCATATCCTCAGCTCTCCTTCTATCTTTAAGTTGAAGATTTTTTTTTTAATTAAAAATGCTACACACTGTCATTATGTGGTTATTTGGATGACTAAGAACTGGACTGACTAATAATAACATGGGCCAATCAATGCCTTTGGAAAAAATTATAATTAAATGTGATTAATAGAGAATTTTCAAGCTATTAAAAAAAAGTCCTTAAAAAGCGGTGCTGGTGGGCTGGAGAGATGGCTCAGTTGTTAAGCACACATACTGCTCTTGCAGAGATTCCAAGTTCGATCCCCAGTACCCTTGTTGGGTGGCTCACAACTGTCTGTAAATCCAGCTTCAGGGGATCTCCTGCCCTATTCTGTACTCTGAGGGCACCTGCACTCATGTCCTATACCCCCACTCAGACACACACACATATGCACATAATTAAATTAAAACATAATAAATATAAATCTTAAAACAATACTGGTGATAATTTAAAAACTCACAAAGTACTGCATAATTAATAATTGGACTATAAAGCAAAACTGATTATCTATGGGGTAGGCAAGGTGCTTATAATCTATTGAAGGAACTTCTGGTTTGCAGTTCATGACTTTAGAGCTGTATGGCCAGGGTAGTTTCAGATAGCATTGTAGTAGGTCCTGGGTTTGTAGGAGGGATGATCAGCTCTTGAAACTTTGATGACGATAGGTTTTTTTTTTTTTGTCTTTTTGAAGCAGGGTCTCCCTGTAGCCCCAGCTGTTCTGGAACTCACTATGTAGACCAGGCTGGCCTTGAACTCACAGAGATCTGCCTGCCTCTGCCTCCCAAGTACTAGGACTACAGGCATGCACCACCATGCCCGGCTAAGGCGATAAGTTTTATAAAGTATTTATTACTGGAAAATATCTGTCTAGGAGAGAAGGAATGAAAATTGTTTATAGTTTTCCTTTGATGTTTAGAAGGCATGTAAAGTACCCAGTTGGCTCCAATATTAATTCCTTCCTTCTGATCAAGTTACCTCTATTCTATATCAGTTATGAATCGGTAGCTGACCTAATTTTACTAGTTTTAAATTTAGGTAGGTAAAAGGCCCATCATCTATACATGTATATGCATATATATAATAGTTTATCTTCTATTATTTAAGGGATACACTCAAAGCTTTTTGTTTCCTGAAGTCTTTCTAGGAAGAAATAGTCAAATAAAATAAATTTGCTTTATATAAAAATGACTTTTATAAAGGAATTTTTACAAATTGTATTGTTACTCTATCTTTTCCAGTGGCCTGAGTTATTCTTAGTTTAATATTTTGATTTTGAACTCCTATTTCTTGGCTCAGTTATCTGCATTTTAAATGAAATTAGCCTTTGATCTCAAACACACCCCAAGTATGGGGAATGCATGAACTGTGGTGTTTGTTACTGTTGGCCACTGTAGGGTTTATCCAATTTTATGATTGTATGATTAGATGCAAGCAAAAATGTATTTTATTTTAAGTCCCAAACCCTCTCCAAGTATTTCTATTTCAAGCTTCAGAAATTCTCCCCAGTTTGGATTTTATCTTTAGAAACTAAAATGAAATGTATTTCCGGTATATTAAATAGAATGATTTTCCAAACACAAGACACTAAGCATTTTCATTGGGCTGTGGTTGTGGAAGAATGACTTTGGCAGTAGAATGGGCTAAGTCCAATTGGTATGAAGTGAGCTCATGCCTTGTTTGACTGCTGGTACTTGTCACAACTGCACTGACAAAACTTGTGAGTTAGAGTTCCAGCATCTACCTGGGAAAGGGTCACATGAGG
This sequence comes from Nannospalax galili, assembly GCF_000622305.1. Taxonomy (NCBI): domain Eukaryota; kingdom Metazoa; phylum Chordata; class Mammalia; order Rodentia; family Spalacidae; genus Nannospalax; species Nannospalax galili. The sequence continues at coordinate 255,380 of NW_008344645.1, forward strand.
ATTCAAAAGGATAACGTACAGAGAGTTTAACATATACATCTTTAATGCATGTTCTTTCTTTTGACAAATAATTGAGGGCCTATTATATTGAGGCCTTTTCTAGCATGTAGGGATGTCATGGGGAGCAAAGATAAACATGAACTTTGACTGCAGCAAGGGGGAGAGAGAACCATGTGGATCAACAAGTAAACAGTATGGCAGAGTAAATGTGCTACAGAACAGCATAGTAGCCTGACACCCCCAGCAGAGTGGACACAGTACAGTGAAGATTGAGCTCTAAGAATTCTTCAAGGAAGATGACAGAAGCCTTCTATTTGCAAAAGAAAGAGGAATAATCTGGGCCGGATTTCATACTACTAATTTTCATGTTCACAGCACCCAACATAGTGACTGATATATATAGAGGATCAAAAAATTTTTTTTTAAATATTTTATTTATTTTATATTTAATGTGTATGAGTGTATTGCCTGCATGTGTATAAGTGCACCCATGTCATGCAATGCCCATGGAGGTCAGAAGAAGGTGTAGGATCCTCTGGAACTGGACTTAGAGATAGTTTTTAGCCACCATATGTGTGCTGGGGATCGACCCTGGGTCCTCTGCAAGAGCAGTCAGTGCTCTTAACCTCTGAGCCATCTCTCTAGCCCCAAATGGTCAAAAATTTTTAAATGAATGAATATTTCTGTTGTGGAATTGAGTCCTTAGTGGGATAGTGTTATAGGTTGAAGGATATCCCCCAAAGAAGAACATATGGAAGGTCTAAACCCCCGTACCTTAGAATATAACCTTGGCTGGGAGTAGGATTGTTACAGATGTTATAATTAGTTCAGATGAGATCATCCTGGAGTACAGTGGGTCTCTAACCTCACATGTCCCTATAAAATAATGGCCATGTGAAGACAGATAGGAAGATTGTCATCATTAATGTATCCACAACCCAAGGAACACCCAAGACTGCTTGTGAACCTCTGAAATCTAGCAAGATGCTAGGAAGACTTCCACAGGCTTCATACTGAGTGTGGCTTTACCAATACCTTGATATTGGACTTCTGGCCTCAGAACTGCCAGATAATAAATAAATACTAAATAAATAAATAAATAAATAAATAAATAAATAAATAAATAAATAAAAACTGTTGGTTTAAGCCACTAGTTTTTGGTATATTTTGTTGTGGTAGCTGTAGGAAACAAATGCAGATAGGTAAATGGTTTTAGTTAAGTTCATAGAAAGTTGTAAAAAGTACAAAGAGAGTTTCTATACCATTTCCTAATTCCTTCAATGTAACATCTCACATACAATGTCCAGAAACAGGAAACTGACATTGATACAGTCCAAAGGCAGATTTCACCAGTTTTACGTGTGTGCATGTGTGCGTGTGTTTGCATATGTGCATATGTATGAGGAAGTAAGAAGTCAATGTCAGGTGTCTTACTCAGTGACTCTCCAACTACATTTAATCAGTTTTATATACAGTGCCTGTTTTTTTGCGTAGCAAAGCTAAGAGATGATTTAGGCCAAGTCAGATGAAGAAGTGTTTCATTCTAATGGGACTCTTCTTATGGTGTCTCGTATTAAGGTTCAGAAGAGAGGAGTCTTGAGTGGACCAGGTCATTCTTTTCTGGTCACTGGCTAGCCTTTCTTCAGAAGGTGGTTGTGGGTGAATTTACACTGAGGGACATCTGAGTACAAATGCTTGGCTGGATAGGACTTACCATGTATGGCAGAATACATGAGGTCTGGTGGGGGAATGAAGGAGGGGGTCTAAATCTGATTAAGAACTGTTGTATGGAAATACAACAGCTCAATAAAATTTTTTTAAAAAAGAAGGTGGTTGTTTTAGGTAAATGGGCTGTAGTCAAGAGCATGGATTGCCTTTGGGTTATTCGACTAAGTTTTGTCGGTTGAACTGGATTTTGTAAATAATGGTTGTGTAGGAGTGAATGCAACAAGGTGAGTCAAATACAGTAAGGATTTCTGTGTAAAAGTATAAGCTGAGTACATAGAGTATTTTATGTCCTCTCTTTCACAACTCCTTCTAGAGTCTTTTTGGCTATACCTTTTCAGCTCAATGAGCTGTGAATGACCTATGTTTAGCTTTTAAACCAAGGCAGTAGACATTTCCTTGTACATGGACCTATGAGAAAAAACATAAGAGTATGATGAGAGCAGTGGCAAGTGGGCAGAGAAGTACATGACTTAGAAATATAGTAAATGCTTTGCTTGAAATATTTGTGTGATTGTTTTCTCTAGGAGGGCAGGAAATATGTTCTCCTCTCTTTTGGTGATAAAGCTATTTTTAAGTTTTTTTTTTTTCTTCATTTGTGTGTGTGTGTGTGTGTGTGTGTGTGTGTGTGTGTGTGTGTGTGTGCAGGTCAGAGGAAAACCTGTAGGGGTCTGCTTTCTTCTTTCATTGGGTCCCTGGGATCCACAAGCACCATTATACACTTATCTATCTCTCTCTCTCTCAC
>NW_008344645.1:257929-368768 GCF_000622305.1 Nannospalax galili
TGTGTGTGTGTGTGTGTGTGTGTGTGTGTGTGTGTGTGTGTGCAGGACAGAGGAAAACCTGTAGGGGTCTGCTTTCTCCTTTCATTGGGTCCCTGGGATCCACAAGCACCATTATCCACTGATCTATCTTTCTGACTCTCACTTGGCTAAGTTTGTTTTATAACCAACAGATTTTTCCTATCTCTTCTATTCTTTCTGTTCATCACAAAGGCATGTTTTAAGGAAATCTAACCCAGGAATTTACTTGTGCCTTCCAAAAAATATCTGGTGCTAAATGTGGGTATGTTCAATATATTGAAACTCAAAACCAAAAATATGGGAATAAAAAAATGTCCAACAACAAAATAAAACCCAGAGAAACAGGCAAGATATCCTGCTGGTGAAAAGAGCTGCTGAGGCAGAATAATGTTTACCATCTGATACGTTAGTATGCATGAAATGCAGTGTATTTAGAAACATCAAGGAAGTCATTAACCCTGAAATGTACAGTCATCTTGGACAACTAACAGTGTATTTATATTTAAGTAAAGCAAGGTTTCTCAACCTCAACATTGTTGACATTTGGAGGCAGATAATTCTTTACTGGGGAGGTCTGTCCTGGGCCTGTAGACTCTTTTGGAGCATCTTTAGCCTCTTATCACTAGATGACAGAGATACTTTCTCTTCCCATTATTCGTGACCACTAAAAATGTCTTCTGATGTTGCCAGTGACCCCCTATGGGATAAAGTGATCCCTGATTGAGAACCAGTGAGCTAAAGAGTCAAGGTAGTAAGCACTAAACTGCTTCAAGGATCATTTGGTTGATTGCCTGTAGACTTCATCTACCCACATTTTCCATTTCAATTGTAATTTCTCTTTGAAAAGCAGTGGTGTTTCAGAAAGTTTAGTTGAATTCATTTATATGAACATTCATGTCTGTCAGTGAGCTCCATGGAAAAATTCTTAGTGTGTCCAAATTTGCATAAAATAGGGGTTAATTTGAACATGAAACATGTTTGAGTGTGGGTTTTCTGCCTTTTTCCAGAAGGTTATTGGTAGTTTATGTGTACCCTTGTGACATTGCATTTGAGTCTTTTACCTTCACTCTCCTAAGCACTTGGGTGTCAGTAGAGTGACTTTGTGCTGAAGTTGCTGCTGGAGTATCTTCTTGTTCCTTTCCAGAAGCTTTGGAAAGTTCATTTGGGAATCTGCCATACTGTTGACACAATGCTACCTTGGTATTGTTGTGTGCTTTAAAGCGTTCTCACACTCATTCTGTTCACCCCCTACACCCTTTTTTTCTTTCAAGGAAGAATGAAAATTCACAGACAATGGATTTTGTGTGTACTTTCCACAAGTAAATTCAAAATGTGAGACCTCAAGACAGAATACTTTTGGGGGAAAAAAGAGCCTAATTCGATTTCCTCTTCTCTATCTTGGAATAATTTAAGAAGTACGAATGTAATTACTATTTTTATCCAAGGATAACACTTTTCTGGGTAGGAGGCAGGGATGAAGTTTGAAGAGAAAATAGGGAATATTAGAATCCAACTTAGGTGGTCTATAATGATGAACAGACCATATATGTCTTGCTTAACAGAGTAGTAATGCCGAGGATTGCTCTGTGCTAGTTCATACCCTGCACGAGTCTTAGAATGATCTCCTTAGCAGGAATAGACAGATACATCTAAGGACACATATCAAGGTGGTTAAGAATGCAAAACACTGGAACTGGAGGAGTAGCTTAATGTTTCCTTAGCACATATAAGACCCTGGGTTCCACCCCTAGCACTGAACCAAACAAATAATCAATCAAATAAATGAGCACAATACTGATAACAAGTGGAAGTGGGGGCTAGAGACATGGCTCAGTGGTTAAGAGCCCTGACTGCTCTTGCAGAAGACCCGGGTTCATATCTCAGCACCCACATGGCAGCTCCCACCTGTCTGTAACTCCAGTTCCAACATATCTAACACCCTCTTCTGTCCTCTGTAGGCACCAGGCATGCATGTAGTGCACATACACACATGTGCAATATACATAAAATAAAAATAAGTAAATCTTTAAAAACAAAACAAGAAATCAAAGCAAACAAAAAAAGAACATGAAGAAACAAGTGACAATCTTATCTAAAGGAATAGTGGCAACTGATTGCTGCTAGATGAGGATGAGCTGATCTTCCTAAAACAAGGAACTCTAGATAGGCTGACTAGATTCAACAGATGGACAAGCACTGGGGAATGGCTGGGGGTGCCAACAGCACAGTGGACAGTAACCGGGATGACAGAGTATATGGGCTGCAGTCGGGGGGAGGCTGTGGGAGGGTGCCATTTGGGGTGTGGGTGTATAGACAAATAAGATTGTTTGGGATGTTCTCTGTGAAATACAAAAAAAAAAAAATCAACAAATTTTAAAAAATGAGTTTTATTTGAGGAAGAAGCATAAAAATTTGCTTCATGTTAATTAGTAGAGGTAAAAAACATTACAATTGAAATCTACCTGATGACTTTATGTGCATACTCGAGTGCCAAAGATCCGAGTGTAACCGATTGTGACTAGTAATAATCAGATACATAGAGATTAGAGACGCATGTGCAAACATCTAAGTGTTAGTAGCATTAAAAATGAATTTTTCTGTACAAAACAGTGTATTTTAAAATGAAATAGAAATCTTTTTTAAAAGTTAAAACCTCATTCAACTTTATGTCTTATAACGTTTATACTGAGTTCGATATTGTATAATTGTATTAATTCAACTGTGAACCTAAAAATTTACAGCCACTTTTGAAAGAGATGCATCTTCGCTCTGGAAATTATTATTGACTATGTTAATGCTGTAATGAAATGTTTCTTCTGATCATGTGGTTATTAAATAAATAATTTTTAAAAAGTGACACAGAGGAGAGATCAAGGATCATACTGCATAACTGAACTATAATAACAATGTAAACGTTGGAGTAGTAGTGTCTGTTCTCTATTCTGGCATTTTATTGCTGACTTTATAAATTAGTTTAAGGACCTCTTGCACCTAAGAACATCTAGAAAAGCTTCCAGATAATGTTTGATTGTTTAGCTAGTAAGAATAGCATTCTCATGAGCTGATGCTGAAGGCCATGTTCCCCATTTACAGATGACAGAAATCATACTAGGGAAGGTGTGGAGCAAGGGCAGTGAACCCTTTCTATGACATGCTGTCTACACATGCTCAACTCTGCTTTCATTAAAAAAAATTAGATCACATTTACTAATTAGTGAAGCCTATTTTATGAATTTTCATGTTCTTAATTTTTATTTCTTACAAATGACTATCTTGGATCAACTTTGGTTTGCATTAAAAAGATATAATTTTCTCTATTTTCCCCCATTTTTAAATAAAGACAGTGAATGTTAGAAGATAACAATAAACTTGATCAAAATTGTTAAAATTTGCTTCATTATTTAAAATTTTATTTTTATATTTTATGTGTATGTGTTTCACCTGCATGTATGTAAGTACACCCATGAGTGCACTGCCTGTGGAGGCCAGAAGGGGGCATCAGATCCCTTGGAACTGAAATTAAGGATGGTTTTTAGTTGCCATGTGGGTGCTGGGAATATAACCTGGGTCTTTGCAAGAGCAGACAGTGCTTTTAACCACTGAGCCATCTTCCCAACCTCGAATTTTTCTTCATTACTAAACTACACTGAGGAAATGTCCCCAAACCACTTTTACAAGTTGCATAATTTTGATTCAAATGCTGAAACTGTTTTTAACCTTCCTATTTGTTAATCTTGTTTTTAAAAATATGTTTATTTAGTTTGTTTTTTATTTGTTTTGTTTTGTTTGAGATAGTGTCTTAATGTATCCCAGGCTTGTCTCAAATGCATAATCCTTCCAAATACTGAAATTCATTGTTTCTTTAAAAACTAAATACCAGTAACAAAACCATGGAGTACTACTTCTAAATAAAGTCACAAACAATACTGTAATATTAGTATTATTATTATATTGCTGTGCTTGTATAAGAAATTATAGCATGAAAGCTGACCATCTATTGAAAATATGATCACATTATGAATTGAAAATGATATTTTTCATGGTTTCATATTAAGTGATTTATTTTGGTAATATATATTTCCCTGGGATTTCTGTGCATCGCTATCTGTGCTCTGGAATAGTCTGGGATTATCTGACTTCAGATCTGGTGACTCAACCCGGGAGCGTGTGCTGGCTATCTTCACAGCCATACATGTTGGATATAAATGTTGGAGTACCTTAACACTTCCATATACGTAGTGTATGAATAAGGCAGTGATGGTTGAATTATTTATAAAGCATGCTCAGGAGACTTTCTCAAGCCTCCTTGCCTTCCTGATTCTCTTCTTCCAATTAAAGATAAGTATCATCAAGAGTGGAACTTAAAAACTCATCATCAACCTTGAATTGTTATCTTTTATTGATTTGTTATTTATGTGTGTGTTGGGGGAGGGGCTTACATGCCATGACATGTGTGAAGGTCAGAAGGCAACTTTGTGGAGTTGGTTGTCTCCTTCTACCTTTTTGTGGGTACTAGGGATTGAACTCAGGTTGCCAGCCTGGCATGACCAGCATCTTGACCCTCTGAGTCATCTTACCGGCCCCTTAAGTTGTTTCTGATACCCTTGTGGTGATGTAGGAGCAGGAAACTCCTGTTTTATTTCTAGCCACAATCTCTTAATCACGGTGCTGGCACAAGTTCAGGAGCACTTCCCTAGACTTTTAAACCTGCTTGTTTTTAAGTCTGAGCTCAACATTTATATGCCAAGTTTCAGCCTTGAGGGCAACTTTTCATTTTTACATTAATGAATTAGAATTGCTAAAGCAACACTATAATTAACTTGTCAAGTACAAAATAATTAACTCCCCAAAATTGATTCAGTATTTGAGTAGGATTATATCACACCTCACAGTTTCATTCAAATAAACCTGGGCCAGTCCTTTTTAGGTCACTTTTGTTCTGTAGAAATTGCCAAAGGAGGAGCAAATGAAGTTGATAAGAAAGAGCATGAAAGGTTGGAAACTCGTGTGAGGCTCTAGTCCCATGGTAAGTAAGTCTCAGGAAGGCCCTCCCTTCCTGGAAACATTTATTGAATGCCTACTGCATGCCAGGCACTTTTCTCACACTTGGGACACAGCTATGGACAAGGCAGAGAACGTTTCTCTCTCTGGAAGCTGACTTTCCATGCCATGAGGTGAGAGCGCAGTCAATAAATCAATAACGCTTTGACAGGTGCCAATAACTCCAATGAAGAAAATATAATACCTTATTAGCTGCCAATAATTACAGGAAAATAGTGTAAGTGGATGAAGAATGATTGGGTGGTGTAGCCACATTTCAGAGATGGTGCTCAAGGCTATCTCTTTCAGAGATGGTGTTTGGTGAGGGTGGTGTGGGGAGTGAGCTCTGGAAGGGAGGGAGCAGGTGGGAACTTTCTAGAGCAAAGGAAGGAGAGTAGGGATTTCTGAAGGACTGTGTCAGCAGAGTGAGGACAGGTAGGCAAGCCAGGCTGGAGGAAGTCTCATGGACTCTGGTATGCAAAGTACAGTGGAGAATGAGGGATATTCTAAGAACAATTTAACTTGTTCCAAGATTGGTTTCTGCCTATGGTCCAGGGTGCACATGTCTGTGATTCTATAAAAACCAGTATGTTGTGCATTTTATTTTATTTGACATGGGGTCTCACTATGTACCCCCAAGTGACTGACCTGGAACTGGCCATGTAGACCAGGATGGCCTTGAACTCACAGAGATCTGCCTGCTTCTGTCTCTCAAGTGCTAGGGTTAAAGGCATACACTACCTCACCTGTCTGTGTTGCATGTTTTAAATAGGTGAACTGTATAGTATGTATTGTAACTGAATAAAACTGCTGGAAAAAAATCATTAGTGCTGTTGTGGGAAGAACAGACTGAAAGAAATCCACAAAAGGAGAGCCAACTGAAGAACAGTTTTAGCAGAAGTGATGGTTAATATTGTGTGTCAGCTTAGCTGTGACATGGGTTGCCCAGATATTTTGTGAACTGGGATTCTGATATTGTTTGTGATGGGGTTTTTAGATGGTGCTAACATTTGAATCAGTAGACTTAAGGAAAGCAGATTGCTCTCACTGATGGGGTGAGCTTCATCCAATGAGTTGAAGCTCTACATAGCAAAAAAGGTGGCCCTCCTAGTAAAGAGGAGCTCTGCCTGCCTGAACTGCCATCCTGGTTTTTCCTGCTTCTGACTTGAACTGAATGATCAGTCCTTGGTTCTTGAGCCTGTTGGCTCAAAGACTGAGTCTTACATCCTTCCATCAAGTGTCCAGTTTCTAGGGTCTTTGGAATGACAATGTGCTACCAGCTTTTCTGGATCTCTAGCTTGGGCTGTTTAGGCTCCATAATTTCTTATGATACCCCTACCCCATTTAACTTAAATTTTTAAAAATTGTATTTATTTTGTGTATGTATGCATGCACACTTGTGTGCTCAGGTACATGTGTGGAGGTCAGAGGACAACTTGCGGGAGTCCGTTCTCTCCTTCTACTACGTGGGTTCAGGGGATCTAACTCATGTTTGTCAGACTGGGCAGCAAGTGCCTTCACCTGCTGAACCATTTTGCCAGTCCAATAAGCTCTTTTCTATGTACATCCCCTTGTTTTTCTTTCTCTGGATACTCTGGCTGATACAGTCTTCCAAGTAAGAAGGGATAATGGCCTCTGGTGCAAAGGAAGTGGGGAAGGCTTTCCACATATTTTGAGCAGAGTTTAGGGATTATGTTAGGCTGTGAGAGTACTGGGGATTTTTGATTCATTGTTTATTGAGAGAATAAATGTAAGGCAGAAGCTAGGGTTGCTGATACACTGCTGTAACATCAACATTCAAGAGGTGGAGGCAGGAGGATCAGGAGTACAAGGTCCTTGGCTACATAGCAAGTTTGAGGCCAGTCTGGACTACATGAGACCCTATCTTAAACAGTCAGGCAAAGGGAAGTAGATATGTGGCAGAGGAGTGTTGGTGGTAGGTAGGTATAAAAGATTGCAGGTTAGCTAATGTCAATAAATAAAAAGTAAATAAAAATGAAAAAGTGAGCAATATGGATTTAAAGCATTGTTTCCTGGCTGCATTGCAGAAAAAAATGACTAAATGGACAATTAAAAAAAATCAAGAAGTAAGTAGCCATTAGAAGCTTTCTGTGTTTACCAGAAACACATGCTATGAAGTACCAGGTCCCTAATGTGGTCCCCTGGGGAGTGCAGGATAGCCAGTAAGGGTGAAGAAATGTCCAGAGAATGGCTTTTCAATGGCTCTGTAGCATCATTTTAAAATTTAAGACAACATGCATTCGCCCTAGAATTCTGACGACTAACTCCTTTAGAGGTCCTTATGACAGTGTCTGTAGGTGAAGTCTTAAATAGTTGGTAAAACTGCTTAATTTTAAGAAGTCAAAAACTGTTTGAATTCATGTAAACTTTAAGCAAATTTCCTGGCAATTTACATTGTTTTAAAAAGAAAGATAAGGGCTTGACTTAGTGGTGCAAGCCTTTAATCCCAGCATTCAAGAAGCAGATGCAGGTGGATCTCTGTGAATTCAAAGCCAACCAGGGATACATAGTGAGCTCCAGGCCAGCAGGGCTATGTTGTAAGACCCTGTCTGGAAAAGAAAAAATAAAGGGGGGTGGGGTGTCTGGAGAGATAGTTCAGTGTTTAAGAGCACTGGCTGCTCTTGCAGAGGACTCAGGTTTTGTTCCTAGTACCCCATGGCTGCTAACAACAGTCTGTAACTCCAGTTCCAGGGAATCCAATGCCCTCTTCTGTCCTCCATGGGCATTGGATGCATGTGGTGCACTTATAAGTATGCAGGCAAAGCATACAATTAAAATAAATAACACTTTAAAAAAGAGAAAAAAAGATGAGATGAAAATATGGGAAATCGTTTCATTGATAGATTTTGGAACCCTACAGTATAGCTAATGTACTGAATATCAAGATCTGGAATTGAAAGTGGTCTATGCTGAATCCGCTGCTTACTATGGCTAGGAGGGAATTCACTCACGTCACAGCCTCTTGATAGTTTTACATCTGGAGAGCTACACTTTTCTGCCTAAGATCTCCTACCTAGTCACTTAGTCTTAAGACCTCACGATTTTTTAGTCTTTGACACCCCCCCCCCCCCCCCCCCCCGCCTAGAATAACAAGTGTGGATCTGGCTTGTCCCCGGAGCCTGCCTTGCCAGAAAGCCACTGCTTAGCCCTTCTTACAATAACTGTGATTTGTGGGCCTCAAGAAACTTGCTTATCTTCTTAACAAATGTCATCCTCTGAAATGCCCTTCTCATAGACTGTCCTCCTCTCCCTTCATGGGTCTGCTTGTTGAGCAGAGCCGTGATCCTTCTACCGCTGCACATCTATCAAGGAGAATGCAGTACATAAGGGAGGGGAATATGGCCCACGGTAAAAAATAACCCAAGCCATATTCTCCAGATCCAGCTACAGCAGGTTTCACAGTTCAAGCTCAGCCTTGAGCAGACATAAGTATTTCTAGCATTCTAAACCTTGGCTACAAACAGGCTAAGACCTGGTTCCAAAACCAGAGAATGAAATGTAACTGGCCAGAGAATGACAGCAGAGTGATTTGGGGCTTAGCACCTGCAGAATGCCTAGGACTTTTCTGCTCTTAAGTATTACCAGGGTGCTTGGTGAACACATCTGGAAACCTTCCCACATACAGCAACTAAACCTGGAACAACTCAGTTTTGAACAGCTAGTTTTGCAGCAAACATTCACTGGGTCAACCAGGCCTGGATAAATTTATTCTATAACTGTGGTGAGGCAGCTCTGCAGCCTACTTGCAGCTCTGTCACTGATTTGGAGGCACCTTGGCTAGTGCTTGGGGAAATCATTAGCATTTCAGTGCCCACAAGGCCTTGAAGCCTGAACTATGGTACCCATTATGGATTTCATTTCCTCCCTCCCTCCCTCCCTCCCTCCCTCCCGTTTTACTGTTTTGTGCAGTGATGTATCTGCTTGGTTCCTTGATTCTCACTAGGTTTCAGTAACCTTGTTTGCTATGGACAGGACTTCTCTGGCTATAGATAAGTAGATCTAGTATTAGTTTGATATTTTTAGGATATAAAATGTAGCCATAAGAGTAGGAAATAAATATAAAGATTTACAATGAAATTTATTTCTGTTTTATGTGAATGGAGACTTCATTTATTAAACATCAATTATTCAGGTGAACAGTTAGGTTATAATGTTCTTTGCTGATGTCTCCCACCACCTTTGCCTTGTGTTTTACTATGACTTCAATTTTTTTCATTAACATTTGTAGAAAAATGTTTGATATTTGGCTGCATCGCGATAATTCAGTTTGGCTGGTTTAAGCACAAATGAATAAAATACAATCTTATAAAAATGATTTAGATGGGCCTAAGTTTCCTAAAAGCTACTTGTCGGGAATAGATTTTTTTTTTTTTTTTTTTTTTTTGTCTTTTTGAGACAGGGTCTCCCTTTAGCCCCAGCTGTCCTGGAACTCACTATGTAGACCAGGCTAGCCTTGAACTCACAGAGGTCCCCCTGCCTCTGCCTTCCCAAGTGCTGGGATCAAAGGCATGCGCCACCATGCCCGGCTCATTATATGTTTTTTAAAGCAATTACCTTGGAGCACATGCAAAACTTGAGGACAGAATTCCTTTTGCATGTATTTTAGCACTTTATTTTTAAAGAGCAGATGAGTTTTAGAATGACTTTATTTTCAATGTAAGGTGCAATTTGAATAATGTGCACAACTGTCAGCCTGTTATTGCTTCTGTGTAGTTAGTTGTACCAGAGCTAATTTAACATGCAGACAACAAGCCTTTACCAGAGCACTCCACCCTCTTTCCTTGGCCTCCTGCTTGCCAGCACTCAGCTCTGCCTCACTCACTGTGGTGGTTTTGTTTTTCTCTCTGCTAAGCAGTGCTGGCAAAAAAATCAGTTGCCATGCTACTGGCGTTGCAGCCGTGGCTAATCTCTCAGGCCCTTGCTCTCTCTTGGCAGTGCCTCTACACTTTCCTGTTGGGTCCCTATTCCTGTCCGCTTATGTTACAAATCTTAACTGTTGCTCTTGGCTTTAGCTCTTTTGTTCTTAGCAGCGATCAAGCTTTTTTCTTTTGTAACCGAGGGAGGGGGTATAAAATGGCATTGTGGCACACACCTTGTAACCCCAAGGCTGAGGCAGGAGGATCTTGAATTTGAGCCCATCTGAGCTACATAATGAGATCCTGTCTCAACCAAAGCAACGGAAAAAGAATGAGACTAGCTGCTTTCCTGTCTCATAAATAAACTGTAAATTTGGTTTGCTGATGAATGTTAACTTATATTCATAAAATGTAGGTGTATTTGTTGACCATTGTAGTTATTATTATCTGAGCCACCTAAATTCTGAGATTGAGAATGAATCCACCCCCCATCCCCCAACTGCCAATAATTTAAAAAGCTAGGATGACTGAGCATGTTGGTACTTAGAAGGAAGAGACAGGAAGATTGCCTTGACTTCAAGGCCAGCCTGGACTATATAGTGAATTTGAGGCAAGTAAGAGCCTCTCTCAAAATACAAATAAATAAGTAAATAAATAAGGCCAGGACTAGCTGATAAGATTGTGACTCAACTGCTTTCTTTTAAAAAAAAAAACAAAAAAACTTTGTTTTTATCTTATGTGTATAAGTGTTTTGCTTACATGTGTGCCTCATGCATGTAGAGACCAGAAGAGGATTTCGTCTTATTCCCTTAAAGTGGAATAACAGATGGTTGTTAGCTACCATATGGGTGCTGGGAACTGATCCTGGACCCTCTGGAAAAATTGCCAGTGTCTTAACCACTGAGCAATCATCTCCCTAGCCCCCTCAACTGCTTTCTTAATGGGAACTGTAAAGTGCAAATTTTGATATGTTTTAGTTACCCTACCACTTAGCAGTTTCTTAAAAACCACTTTGATCATTGTTACCATATCATGGGAGTGAAATTCAAATGATTTTTGGAAATGGTCTAATGTGAGCTCTAGCATCTGTCTCTAGGGGACATGTGCATAGTAAAGAGAGATGCTAAGTTCTGTTTGGTAATGTCCTCTATTTGCCTCTCAAAACTTGGGTCTTCAGGGAATAGTCTTCCCACGTGGGCTATGCTTGAGCAAGTCTGGGATGGAGCCCAGGTTTCCACATAGCTGCTAGGTTTGTTTCCAAAGTTACTGGTCTGTGACCTTGCTTTCTGTGACAAGTGACTGGGCTGATGTTTTTAGGCTTTAGTGTATATCGGCCTTACCTGCACAAGCCCTTTGTGTTTTCATGGAAATGATTGGGAGCCAATGTCTGCAAACCTTCATTGAACAGATGGATTCAGTTGGATAGCTCTGCTTCAGAGGATGCCTACTTGCACTGCTGACCCATACCTGGGAACGTTTTTGGCCTTGCTTCTTCCAGGATAAGAAAAGCAGTGATTGCAGTCCTCATCAGTAATAGAATAATAGAAAAGGATCCAAGGTCTCTAAGTCTCTGGGCCTGGGGCTAAGTTGGTGTCGGTCATGTACCGGGGATCATGGGGATTTACATCTCCACTTTCAAAAGTTTTGTTTAAAGGGCCCTTTCTGGGAATTCCAGGCTAAAGTAGTCACGAGAAGAGTATTGTGCTGACTGGGGAGGAGGACTACCAGGACTTCTGGGAGCTTTGGTTTCCGCTTTGTGAGGCTCTCAGGAACAGCTTATCTCATTCTCATGATTGGTTAGGATCTTGAGCTTTTTAGTTTATTGTGATGAATCTCTTTATGAGCCTTGTCTCTGTAAAAGACTCTTATTTCTGACAGATAGCTCTTGGCCTTGTGTACTTAGGAAGCTTTGGCAGAAATGGGTCTAAGTGCCTGTATCTAATGAGTGGACATTTCCATATTTATTGCTATATTTAGGAACCATGTTGTGGAGTATTCTCTCTGCCTGCTGGATGTCATCACACTTGGCATTTCATCACTGAAGATTTTTTTTTTTTGATTCTTCAAGTAAAAATAAAAGTAACCTAGAGCAGGGCAAGAGCCTGAACGGTATAGTATACTTTAATGAGGATATCAATTTATTTATTTATTTATTTATTTATTTATTTATTTATTTATATTTTATGTATATGAGTGTTTTGCTTACATGTAAGTGTACCACGTGTGCAGTGCCCTTGGAGGCCAGAAGAGGGTGCTGGAGACCCTGGAACTGGAGTTAAAGATGGTTGTGAGTCACCATGGGGGTGCTGGGAACTGAACCCAGGTCCTCTGCAAGAGGAGCCAGTGCTCTTAACCGCTGAGCCCCAAGGATATCAACTTTTGATAATGATTTGATGAATAAAAGAAAAAAATCTGGGACATAATGCCATTTATATAAATTAGACTAAACATAGCATTTGTGGTGTGTGTGTGTGTGTGTGTGTGTGTGTGTGTGTGTCCCCATGTCCACATGCATGTGTGCGCACATTCATAATGGTGCACATGCAGGACCTCTTGCATGTACAATCTTGCTGTTCCTTGGGAACCACTCAGTTGTTTTTTGTTGTTGTTGTTTGTCTGTTTTTGGTCTTTTTGAGACAGGATCACCCTGTAGGTGATCCTGCACAGGCCCTCTCTGTAGCATTCCAGCTGGCCTGGAACTCTCTACGTAGACCAGGTTGGCCTTGAACTCATAAAGATCCACCTGCCTCTGCCTCCCAAGTGCTAGGACTGAAGGCTTGTGCCACCACATCTGGCTTAAGGGAACAACTCAATTAAAAAAAAAACAGAAACGACAACAAAACAGTTTATTATTAGTGTGTATGTCTCCATGATGTGTTTGTAGCATGCATGTGGAGGTCCGAGACAACTTTGAGGAGTCAGTTATTTCTTACCACTTTTATGTGGGTTTGGAGGTCTGAACTGGTTACCAGGCTTCTGCAGAAAGCACCTTTATCCATTGGGCCATCTCACAGGCCCCATCTACCTTGTTTTTGAGACAGGGTCTTTCAGTGGCTTCTGCTCACCTAATAGGATAGGCTATCTGGCCAGCGAGTCCCAGATTCTACTCATCTCTGTCTCCCTAGTGCTGGGAATTCAAGTGTACAACACCAAGTCCTGTGTTTTTATATAGGTTGTGGGGGTCAAACTCGGGTCCTCCTCCAGCAAGCACTTTATTGATGGAACTATTTACCTAGCCCTATCATTTTAAACACATTGGAGAAGGTACCTTTTAGAAATAATTTGTTGAGATGAAATTCACATAACATCAATTTGAAAGTTAATAATTCAGTAGTATTTATAGTAATGTGTAATCATTAAGCATTTCAGGACTTCAAAATAAAACCTCTTGATCATTAAGTGGTTTCTCCTCATGTCTTTCTTCCTTGAGTCCCTGGCAACCAGAAGCCTACATTCTGTCTCTAGGGACATAGCCATTTTGACTGTTTCACTTAAATGAAACACATGACCTTTGAGTGCTGGCCTCTTTCACTTAGCATAATGCTCTGGAATCTGGAAGTTCATCCAGATGTGTTAGTAGTTTGTGACTTTTTATGGGTGAACAATAATCCTTGGTTATTGCAGTATGGTTACATTGCAACTTGTGTATCTATTGACCTGTTAATGGACATGTGAACAATTTCTGCCTTTGTCTGTTGTGAATAGTGAGGCTGTGTGGGTGTATGTGAACTTGGCTGAGAATCTTTTCTGTTCTTTGGGACGTATACCTACGAGGAAGGTGCTTTTTAATGGAGGGGCATGGGAGTGAGTGTGGAATGTGGCTGAGGAAGAACATAGTAAAATCACACAAGGAGAGAGTCCTTATGTAGACGGATGAACTTGTTAAGATAGGTATGACTAATTCAACTTTAGCCCCTGATGTTCCTCTCAAAAACTTCTTTCTCTGATAAAAGAACAAGAAAAAGTGCTAAAATGACAAGAGAAATATTATGTCACTGGTTAAGTGCTATTAGAAGGTAAGTGATTTGAAGGGCTTTAATGGGGAGACATTAATGAAGACCTACCTGAGCTCTGGGTCTAGGGTTGGAATGTTCACGTTGGGTTTGTGCTGTCCTCACATTCTTTTCAGGGTTTATAGTGAAGACAAGAGTCAAGACTATTGAAGTGTATAGTCATGCTTGTGTTTTTTTTAAATATTTTATTATTTTTATGTGTATGTGTGTATTGCCTGAATGTGTGTAAGTGCAACTGTGTTATGCAATGCCCTCGGAGGTCAGAAGAAGGTGTCAGATCCCCTGGAACTGGATTACAGGTGGTTGTTAGCTGCCATGTGGGTGCTGGAATTCCAACCTGGGTCTTCTGCAAGATCAGTCTGTTCTTAAACACTAAGCCATCTCTCCAGTCCAGCCCTGCTCATTTAAAATTGGTAAACACTGTGATGAGGTGGAACACAGTTTGTAACTGGGTCCAGGAGAATATAAACGCTGTTTGCCTTCCCTCTAGAGAGGGAACATCCTAAGGCTGCTACTGATAACTGTGGTGGGTTGCGGCACAACAATGCTTCAGGAGGATGTGTGAGCAGCCTGACTAGGAGGCTGACTGTCAGGGTGATGGCTCCTCTGGATTTGGGTAGCTTTGCCAGCTCCCAGTCATCATTGGCACTTATCTACTTCTTAGTCCTCTGGAGTTTATGGTCACTAAGGATGCTTTGTATGATGTAAAATTCTTTGAACAGTTTTCATTTCTCCTGATTTCAGCTCTTTGCAGCATCTCCCTCTCTTCTCTTGAAACGTTCTTGTTTCTCATGTTTCACAATCCCACTCTTTTTACTCTGATTTCTAGATGGTCTTCTTTCTTGGCTTTTAAAAATTTCCCTTTAAATATCATAGTTGGTTGGGAATCTTCCTTTCTCTCTCTCTTTTATAGTGCTAGAAATTCAGTCTAGGGCCTTGTACATGTGTTCTGTATGGTCTGGTAGAATGATCTACAGTAGCTATATTTTTGGTTTTGAATGAGTGAGTTATTAATTATATAGCAAGCCAAAGTGAATGAATGAATAGCAAGTGAGATATAGACAGAAAGAGAGTGAAACATCATCAAATTGTGCACTTAAAACATCTAGCAGATATATTGCACTCAATAGAAAGGGAGAAAAAATATACACACATGAAGTTGGGTGGGTAGGAAGATGGGGTGGATGTGGGAGGAGCTGAGAAAGGAGGATATATGATCACAACACATTGTATGACATTCTCGAAGAACTAATAAAATATTATTTAAATGAATAAAAAGAACTAAAAAACAAACAAAAAAAAAAACATCCAGCAGAAATCATCTGAGAAATCATCAACGGAGTCAGTCAGCTGGAGTTCCTGATGGCGTCTTAGGCAGAGTAGAGAGTTACCTCGGGTAAAGCCTTCAAGTAAAAGAATACAAGCCAGCAGAGAGATAATCAAATTGGGAGATTGCAACTGTCCAGCAGAAATGGACTGAGGAAGCACCATTGAGGCATCTAGAGTTCCCAACAGAGAATCCTGGGCAGAGCAGAGTGTCCCCTTCTGTGAGGCTTCTAAGTAAAAGAAATAGTAGCAGATAGTTATGGCATCATCAAATCACGTGCTCGCAACACCCAGTACAAAGTGATTTGGGAAATTGAAGCAGTCAGCTAGAGATTCTGACTGAGCTTTCTCTCCATGGCTGAACTTCCTGTCTCTTTCCTACTGCAAGCACCTTTATAGCATAGGATTAAACAACAGTAACATCTATTGGGAATAGGACACAATGCCTTTACCCTTTGTATGTTCTTCTGATCTCTCCCCTATTTGTCACAGAGTTGGGGGTGGGGGCAGCCCACACCTAGGAGGAGTCTTGGAGGATGCTTGAAATAAACATGGTTGGGTCTGAGGTGAGGGGGTAACCCCGTTTCCTGAATCAGCTTCACAATGAGCTCAAACAGCACGTGACAATTTACTAATATAACATAGCAGCATGCTGTGTGAATGGTCGCAGATGAGCGGTGCCACCAGGCCATTTCTTTCCTTTTCCCCTTTCTATTTCTTTGTCCTTGTTTCTTTTTTCTTTTGGAGACGGAGTAGCCCGTGCTGGTCTCTAACTCATGATCTTCCTGCCTCTGCCTCCCAAGTGCTGGACTTACCACAGTGTCTGGCTTCCTCCTTGTTGCCTTTACAAGAAGCCTTATCCAGAGCATTAATTTCATTACTACCAATATGTGCTTGATCATATTTTGATATTAAAGACTTCTCATGGGCTCTGACTTGATTTATTGTTTGTGGGATAGCTTGACCAAGACACCCGAAATTCAAGATCTCTATACATTTTCGTGTTCCAAAGTACTGTGATAGCCAGCTTCCAATGTGATTCTCACTTTCTTATATTCACTCGTGGTATAATTCACTAGGAATTATACCAAATCAGCTAGGTGGTCTAGTACAGTTTTCACTCTTCTAGTGAGAATTGCAGAGCACTGAAGTTCTGTCTGGAGTCTCCATGGTTATAGTAAGACATCAGAGGAGAGTAAGAGGGAAGGCAGAATGATAAACAGAAACACGCAGGAATTGCCGCTGTTGACAACAATCCAGAATCTTGAGTCAGTAGATGTTAGAATTGAGAAATGGTTTTCAAGCCTGGATCAAATTCAGGGCACTGGCAGGAAAACAAGCTTTAATGATGTAGTTGAGGGCATGGTTGTAAAATCCTTTAAGTTCCTAGAAAGATCCAAGGTAGTGCCTGTGAGAGCTGTCTGGCTCAGCAACAGGGCTCCTGAGATGTTTCAGGGTGCTGTCCCTCTGGAGAAGACTGAGGTAGAGAAGGCTTGGAGAGAGCTGTGGGTGTGGCTTTCACGGAATGGAGGAAAGCCTAGTGAGAGGAAGAGGAAGAGTAGAGCTGTCACCCTTGGGAGAACTGTGTTTACAGAATCATCGCCACCTTAGGCTAAACATGCAGAATCACAAGTCCAAGAGACCTAAAGTTACCCCAGATGTCTATGGGAAGATGCAGAACACACTGAGAAAGCTATGCAGTTACACACACAGGCTACTTCCCAAGGCAAAAGAAAGACGATTTTGAGGGTGAAATGAAGATTGTAGAGGAAGGAGCCCAGATCTATGAAGAAGATTTATTTCCTAGCCTTGAGTCCTAATGAAGAAACTGCCATCATCTTCCTTGCAGAATTTCAGAATTTCTATGGCTGTGTGACTCCTGTGTGCCTTTTGTTTTTCCTCCCCTTGACCTGGAGCCTGGGGAACACTTACATAAAGTGGTGCCACCGCTGTCTCAAGCCTTCTCCTTCTTCTGTGGTATTTGCCTTTATTCACCCACCATAGAAACATTGTAAATGAAAAGGAACTCTCTCTCTCTCTCTCTCTTTTTCCCTCCCCACTTCTCCCCTCCCTTCCCCTCCCCCTTTCTTTCTCTCTCTCTCTCTCTCTCTCTCTCTCTTTTTGGTTTGCTTTTGAGATGTCATATTTGGTCCTGAAAGTGGGGATCATGTATGACTAAAGCAGTCTCTTTTGACCATAGGAGAGTGTTCTAGTTTGCTTTCAATTGCTGTGACAAAACATTTTGACCAATACCAACTTGGGGAGGAAAGGGTTTATTTGGCTTACATCTCCTGGGTCACAGTTCATCACTGAGGGAGTCCAAGGTAGGAATTCAGGGTAGGAACCTAGAGTTAGGAGCTGAAGCACAGGCCGTGGAGGAGTGCTACTTACTGGCTTACTCCCCTGGCCTCTGCTCAACCTGCTTTCTGATATAACACGAGACCACCTGCCCAGGGTGGCACCATCCATAACTCAACAATTAAGAAAATGCCCCAACTACATGGTCACAGGTCAGTCCAATGGGGAAAATTCCCCAAATGAGATTCCCTCTACCCAGATTTGTCAAGTTGTCTAAAGCTATCCAGCACAGAGAAGTAACTTTCTTTTAGTTCACAGGAAATTGTGTTGAGAAGACCTATGTTCAAGGGCTATACTTTTGGAACTACACTGGAAGGGCCTTGTACACAACTGGATCTAACTTGTACACAACTGGATCTACATTTTGATCTCATCTTGATAAGGGATAATAATTTGGGGCTGGAATATGGGCTGCTGAGATGGCTCAGCAGGTAAAGGCACCTGCTGTGCAAGCCTGATGACCTGAATTTGATTCCAGAATCCATGATGGAAAGAGACCTGACTCCCAAGAGTTACCTCTGGCCTTCACATGTGTGCTGTTGCATACACGTACCCACATTCATATACACACACGGACACACACTAAAAAATGTTAATGAATAAAAGAATTTTGGAGGCTTCCAGAGAGAGTGTGAATTTTGTGCATGAGTGAACTGTGAATCACTGGTGTTCAGACAATGATTCAGGTGTCAATTCTCCATGTGACCTGGTATTTATGTCCTCATGTAGTGTTCACTGGTCAGGGCTGGTCTCTACCATAGTAGAATCTTGAAGAAATGATGGGATCATTTCAAAAGCCAGGACATGCAACACTGCAACTTCCATTGTGTTCTCTTTTGGGTCACTGGTTCTGTCAGGTTCTATGGAAATGTCCATTTGGCAAAGAACTGAGGCTTCCTGTCAACAGTCAGCCCTGATTTGCCAACCATATGAGTGAGTCACCTTGGGAACAGTCTTTGGATGAATACAGTCTGACCTACCATTTCCATTATAACTTGATGAGAGTTCTTCTTATCAGAACCATCTAGTCAAGGCTGTTCTCACATTCCAGACTCTCCAAAGCTCTTGGAAATCATGGTCTCTTGCATTTTCAGTTAAGTTTTGAGATAATTTGTTTTGTGGCATCACATTGTTAACAGAAGTTCTGCAGCGAATGAGTACAAACAGGAGGACATTTGTAGAGCTTTGTGGTTTTCTCATCATAGCTTGTCAGTGAGCCCAGCTGTTCCCAATCCCTAATCAGGGAAGGAGAGAATGAAAGTCTCAAACTTTCTGCTTTTTCTGCAGTGTTTGCCTTTCTTCATCCCTATGAAAATATTCTTAACAAAAGGAGGTATTTAGATACAGTCTTTAGAGTTCATGGGTTTTTTTTTGGTTTGTTTTTAAGAAGTCACTTTTGACCCTGAAGGTGTAGGTACCACGTATGTTTAAAGCAGGCTCTTTTGACATGAAATCTGCTCTGAAAGTTAGGCTGTGGAGTAGCTGTGTGAGGGACTGGGCCTGCAGGGTTGGGTTTTCATCTCCTTGCAGAAAAAGTTGTTTCCTTTTTGTAAAATGATTGTAGAACTTATACACTAGTCACTGCACAGTGGAGGAAAATGGGGCAGAAATGAACTACTCTTTCTATAGTCACTCCTGGCTACCAGTTCAATTTGATGAGATCGGTTTCCATTTGTCCTTCGGGTGTGTGTGTGTGTGTGTCTGTGTGTGTGTCTGTGTCTGTGTCTGTGTGTGTGTCTGTGTGTGTGTCTGTGTCTGTGTCTGTGTGCTTATATCTTTGGTTAGTTTCAAGTGAAAATGATTCTAAGTAAGGGCTAAATGCTGTCTTTTTACCATGTTGACTTGGGTTTAGCTGCTTGAAGTTGTAACAGACATGAAAATTTTATTTTATAATTTTGCATATTCCCTTGGGCAATTCTCTGCGTGGATCCTTTGTAGTTGCAGAAAATAAATTACCAGTGGGTTCCAGTCCAGGATGGGTGATATAGGTTACAATTCTGATTTTGCTATAACCATTCCTGGTGCCTAGACCATGTGCAAATTTATATGTAGAGTTTCTCTGCTTTAAAACTGAATACCACTGAGCTTTTTAAAAGGCATTCTTGTTTTTTCGATGATATAAAGGCTTTACTTAAGACTAAAACATAATCACATTGCTTGTAATTTTCCTTGAGCTTTGTCCCTGATTAGGTATAGTTACTTTCGGTTTTAAGTGGTTTCTCTCTAAACACTTACATGGATTTGAGGAATGTGTAGTTTCCTCTTATCCACTGGTACATATTGTTCACCAGGGAGTGCTGTTGTGTTTTTGTAAAATATGTGGGTTGTTTTAACTCTCAGCTCCATATTTACATTGAGTTTAACTTTGTTTTAGTGTCTTATGCTTTATTTTTTGTGGTCCCCAGGAACCAAACTTGAGGCCTTACCCATGCTAGGCAAGTGTCTGGCTGTGCCGTATCCCCACCTGATCTTTTATATGACTTTAAACATTCAGAGGCAAATTAAGGGGACACGAAGATGTTTGTGAGTTTATTTTTCCTTTTGTATGTGAAATCTGCTTCCTGTAGAATGTGATGTATTGGTCATCCACTTAGGTTGGCTGTCAACACCACCTCTGTTTTTGATCTTGTCTGCTCTTCAGAGCCCTGGGATTAGAAGTGTAAATTTGTGTTTTCAGAGAATTATAAGCAGTATAGCTTTTAGAACTCATGAGTTTAGCAGTAAAATTATCATTGTGCTCCTACTGGAATTTTGCCAATAAGTTATCCCCTCGTGTGTGTGTGTGTGTCTGTGCCTGTGTGTCTGTGTGTATCTGTGTGTGTCTGTGTTCCTATGTGTTCACGTGTGCATAGGTGCATGTACATGCATATGCATATAGAGGACAGAGGTCAACAGTGCAGGTCTTCCTTACTCATTCTCCACTTATTTTCCCATCCCTTCCTACACAGTCTAATTAAAATTAAGTAACCGTCTTTGTGCTACTCATTTTTTTTTTTTTTTGGTGGGGGGATGTTGAGACAGGGTCTTTCTGTAGACCTAGCTGGCCTGGAACTCAATATTTAGATCAGGCTGACTTTAATCTCACAAAGATTGACCTGCCTCTGCCTCCAGAGTGTTGGGATTAAAGGCATGTACCACCCGCCTGGCTGCCACTCAATTTTTGACTTAGAAATTTCTGTAATCTTCTGGGCCCACTCATTTCCATTTGTAGATTCATTTCATATTCTAGCTAGTTGTTCACACTTTCTTTCGCTGAGAGCACCCGGGAGTAACCTTCCACTTCTACAAGTAGTTTCACTGTTTGTTTTGTTTTTCAGTGTCCCTTGCTTCCTTGGCAGTCAGTGTTGCTTTTCTCTGGTCACCTTGGGTCTTGTTCTTTCCCGAAGCCCCCTTATTCTCTAAGGAACCCGAGCTGTTGAAGTGGTTCTTTCCTCTCATTCCTCTTCCTGATCATCCCATCTCACTTTGTGTACTATCCTGACTTTGCTTCCTGTGGACACAGAATACTGCCATCTCCAAGTGGCAGGTTGTGTTCTGGTCTGTGGGTATCAGCTCTGGGAAGGGAGGTGAGGTGTGGCTCCAGGGAGGCCCACACCACAGAGGTGGTGTTGCTAGCCAACCTAAGTGGATGAGGGTGTGTTAGCTTGCAAGCAGGACGGTCCCTTACCCACAACCCCACCAAGGGCAAAAGTAAAGAGTTCACGTGGAGTCTCCGTGAACCCAGCCCCATAAAGTACTTTTCTTCTTCAAGAGCAGAAAAGATGATGCCAGAGCTAATCCTGGCAACCAAATGTGTGTGGTTGCAATGCAGCCGACTGAAAATAGAATATATCGTGGTCTCTGTGCAGCGGCCTATGAGAATGGCAAGCACTGGTTTGTGAATGGAGGATGGGGTTTTGAAATTAGATAGGAGCAGAGCCTTGGAGGTGGGGGGGATAGATTTTCAGGGTTTTTTTTAGAGGCAGCTCTTGAGACAAGTGCAGAGGCTGAGTAATATGCCACTCCTAAATGGCACGGCTCAGCCAATGAGCACCGGGCTGCTCCCTGCTGCTATAGCATAGTCTCTGTGCCTGTCTCGGGCTGGCTCAGCAACCAAACCCAGATTTCAGGTGTGGTATTCCACAGTCATTCTGTAATTTGTAATCATAGAAACAGAATGTTCCTCCTCTTATGTCTTCCCTGCCAACAGTTTCTGGGTGGGTGAATGTCAGTAGCTAGAGTTATTTTTAAAGAGGAGAGGTGAGGCTTGTCATGCAAAGCTGGGAAGAGGGCGTTTGTTTGCAGAGCAGAGCTGACATCAAAGTGTAGATTACTGCTCACTGGCTAGGCACTTGTCCTGTAACAGGTAATGTTTAACGTGCCCGTCACAAAGATCACAGCAACAGTGTATGCACGGGCATAAGATAACACCACCTTTTATGCTCTGGAAGACTGAAAGACTATACGTGCCCACGGACTTTTATTTTTTATTTTTTTTTCCAAATACACGTATGCATTGGTCTTGCTGCTACCTCTTTTGCTGATTGTAATTGGACTTTCAAGTTGGGAAGTTGTATAATAAAAATTAGTTACCGTTGTCTGAGAGTGAGCTCAGCTAAGCAATCACTTTCCAATTCTTTCCACAGGATAATATAAACGTTTTTTTGAAAGCTTGTGAACAGATTGGATTGAAAGAAGCCCAGCTTTTTCATCCTGGAGATCTACAGGATTTATCAAATCGAGTCACTGTCAAGTAAGTTTCACATGTGTGCTTTTTGTTTATGTATATAAATATGTATAAATATAAATATACAAAAGATAAAAGTAATAATTAAATATAGATTCAAAATGAGGGCTTTCAGCTTGTGAAAGTGGTTGCTGAGAGTTTTTGTGATTACTGAAAAATCATTCCTTTCTCTGTCTTCCTTGTTTCTCATTTCAAATTAGACTGTTTAAAAATGGTTTGGGGACCGTGAGTGTAAGCATCTGTAATTGATAGCATATCCTGGTCTTGTAAATCTTTGTACTGACCAGATTGGCAGTTTCTATTTTAATGTTTTCCAGTGTGATAGTGTTTGGTTGCTAATGGTGAGCATATTCATTATAGTTAGGAAGTGAATTTAGAGATTACTACTGTAATTTACAGGTTTAAAAAAAAGGAGTTTAAAATAGTTTCTATGTATTTGGAAACACGATGTAATTGTTAACATAAAAATTATAGTTAGGGAATAATTATAGTTAGGGGACATTGGTAAAAGTGACCTTGTTAATATTTAGAAAATAGCAGTGGCCCAGGACCAACAACCTTATCAGTTGTGGTTGGTTTTAAAACGATGAAGTATTTCACTATTTTAATAGTTTAGACAAGAAAATACAAGAGCGGGTGAACCCATATCTGCAGGTATTCTGTCGGAGTTTAGGGGTGTGAGGGTATGGTTTCAGGAAATCGGCTTTTAAGCTGTTAGAATTTTTTTTTTCTATAAATATAATCTGCATCCAGGAAATTGGCAAAATAGTTGTGCTGCCAGGTAAATGTGACACAAAAATTATATAATTTTGAAACAATGACTGCCTCCTTATGAGGGCTCTTATAACTAATTAACACTTTTCCAAGTGAGAAAATAAATGCTACGTTTTACCTAAAGAAATAGTGAAAACGGAAAATTCAGTATCAACTACTTCAAAGACTGATGTAGTTAATGCCCTTGTTTCATAGTTTCAGTAGTTATTAAAACTGACCAGCAAACCTTACATGTGAACATTGCTTCAGGAAAAAGAATAATTACATTAATTTTTTTTTTGATAGTCTATACCGTCTTCTAACAATATAACTTAAATCTCAGGTGGCACTAGTTGCTTTAGAATCTAACAGTAAATTTTGTAGATGAACAACCTGTTTCACCGCGACCTGTATCTACTTTGGTCGTGTGTTTTCCTAACTCTACAGTGGTATTAGGTGCCTAGAAGGGGGATCTGTCCACATTTCCGATGAACTGAAAGATACTTGAAATCCTAAGTTGCCAAAATACTTCTGCAGTATTCAGGGTTCTTTTAATTTCCATTAAACATTAAAAGCTGAGTGAATTTCTTTTAATTTTTCTTGTCAGGATATACTTTCCTAAGACCTACCTGGGCAGAGACACTTTAGTTTTTGAAAACGTTCCTTTCTTTAAGTTGGTGATGTCTAGTAAGGATAAGCGTGTTGCCCTCTGCAATCATACTGCTTTGAAACTTGCAGCCTATATTTGAGTAGGCTTATGGACTAGGCAAAACATGTTTGTTGGCCCCTAATTTCAAGGGTATTGCGTATAGGACTTGCCTAGAGCCGCTTTCAGGAGCTGTTGGGTCTAAAAATGTTGAAGAGAAATCAGTATCTGGGCTCAGCCTTTGGTGAAATTAAATTACTGGCAAAGTGAAACCGGGAGAGTGCGAAGCAGGCAGAACAACTTGTTTCAGTGGAAACCACAAAGCTATCAAAGCAAGGTGTGCCTCCGTCTGCCTGTGGGGTGAGACAGCAAAGCAGAAACTGTAACTTTGCTTGAGAACTTTCCCCATACTCCTGTCTTTTTGGGCCATAGAGCAAAGGGTCTGCTCTAGGTCTGCACAGAGGGAGCCTTGGAGCCTCCCAGAGCAGATATAAGGACTCTGGCAAATGAATTCTCTTATGCCCTAAAATAGCACTTTTATTAAAGGAAGCAAGTTTAAAGGAAGGCAAATAATTGCTTACTGAAGAGTAATGTGGTTGTTAGTTTTAGTTTTGGTTGTTATGTAATGTAGAGACTCCTGTGGGTCAACTCTTGTCCTATCATTATTGTAGATTAAAGGACTTGGCATTGATTAGATCAGTGGTTCTCTTCTGGAGGCAGTTTTTCCTCCCCAGGGACATTTGGCAATGTGTAGAGACACTTTTGGTGGTCATAGCTGGTGTGGGGTACCATGGGCATCTATCTAATAAGTTGGGGTGGTGTTAAGTACCCTTTTGCTCACAGGACAGACCCACAATGAAGAATTTTCCTTCTCTAAACAGCAACAATGCTGGGGTTCAGAAATCTTGGCTTGTGCATTAAGTCCCTCTTTACCAGCAAATCAGTCATGTGTAAATGGACACTGACTGTGATAGACTTTTGACACTCTGCTACAATGTCACTTTACATTTACTGTCATATAATCACTACCTTTCCATGTTAATGTGTTTATTTAAATGGAAAGGCTCATTATAGTTTGCCTGAGCATGTGAATGTGTGTTGCACTTGAAATTAGTGTATTCTCTGTATACATTCAATGGAGCAAAATTGTAGTAACTCATTTGATTATTATAAATGCTCTGCCATTACCAAACTGCTCAGGCCACATCTAATAATGCAAAGACCTTGCTGGCCTTCTAGCATATACAGTGCAGTCATGATATACTGAGAGAAAACATTAGCAGGCAATTGATATACCCTGTGTTAGGGAACAGGAGGTGTTTTTGTTTGTGGGTGGAGAAGACATAGTGGGTGCATGGAGTGTGGGAGAATTGTGTATGTTTGAAAATGGGTGGTGAGAAGCATTAAAAAGCTGTTGCTAGTGAATAATTTCAGTAATCCAGATCCTTAGTGTAACCATCTTCAGCAACTTGTGACTTTAAATTTAATTTCCAACAGATTTTCACCAATGAACTAGAACTTGAATACTCTGTATACTTCGGTAATTATACATAATCATGTAGGATCCTGAGTTATTTTCTATTGCAGGAAGTGGTAGTTTGAATTTTTTTCTCAAGTACATTTGAATGATTTTATTCATTTCCGTGTTGTGTCTTATTTAGGAGTCAGTAGGATCCATTTTAATCTGTTTTTGCTTCCCAAAGTCTTAATAAACGAACTTATGATTCAGTCTCCTTCGATGGTAGATGGAGGGCTTCCCCATCTAAGGTCATGGAATTCAGCTTGCATCGTTATCATAACCATTTACTAAATATCCACATTGAACTGAAATGTACATGATCCATGGGGAACAGGTAGTATGGCACCCCCTTCCCAGTGACCGCAGGAGCATGCCATAATACACTGGGAATTCTTCATAGTAAGGGTCAGGGTTTTTGTGGTGGCATCTGGTCATGAAGAATGTACAGAGCAACTGAATAGAAAGCAACTCAGCAGAGATGATTAGGTCCTGTCTTAGAAAACTTAGAGTTGGCAGAAAGGTAGGGCTCAACATTAAGAGTTTTAACTTTTTATGGTTAGTGTTAGTTTTTTTTTTAGAAACTAAGACTTGTATTTAAAACATTGCTTGAAACATTTTTTTTCTTTTTTGTGTGTATGTGTTATATGCCTGTGTGTACATGTGTACTCACTTGGGCATGTGCACATTGGAGTCTAGAGGTTGATGCTGGGTGTTTTCTACTCTCTACCTGATTTTTAAAAACTATTTTATTATTTTTATTTTATGTGTACGAGTGTATGGCCTGCATGTATGTGGGTGCACCTGTGTCATTCAATGCCATGGAGGTCAGAAGAGGGCTTCGGATTCCCCTAGAGTGGAGTTAAGGAGGGTTCGTAGCCACCATGTGGGTGCTGGGAATCGAACCCAGGTCCTCTGCAAGAGTAGTCAGTGCTCTTAACCACTGAGCCATCTCTCCAGCCCCCTCTACCTGATTTTTTTGAAACAGGCTGTCTTACTGGCCTGGAACTCACCAAGTAAGTTAGATTTGAGCCAGAATCTGTCTGTCCCCACCTCCCAGTGCTGGGGAACAGGTGAATATCACTGAGCCTGGCTTTTTTGTGTGTGCTGTGGATCCTAATTCAGGTCCTCATGCTCACTCAGAAAGGACTTTCCTTACTGAGCCATCTCCCCAGCCTGCTCAAAACACATTTTATCAAACATTTGAAGTTGCAGATTTGAACAGATTGTAAACATGTTTGTTCCTTCCACCCCTGCATTCCAATCCAAATTTTAACACTTCTTCAGATACATTCTGTTCATAATGTAATTACAGGATGGCAATGCTTTTGAGCACAATAGTGAAAAGAAATAATTTTCTAGTATTAACTTTGTGCTTTATTTAGGTTGTTATTATATAAAATATAACTTTAAATGGTGATGTCCCAATTTTTCTTCTAATATATTGACGTGAGGGTACAAAAATCAAGAATCTTTTTGGTTTTTAAATACATGCTCATTGCCACAGGAACAGTGATTGAAATACAAATAGTGTTAGAATCTTTCCATCATGAAAATGTCATTTTAGGGATGCGGGTGGTCTCCCTAGCTTCAAAAGCCAGCTTGATTTTTGTAGCAACACCATAAAGTCATTTCTTTGCATTCAAGTCCCCAGGTGCACTCTGTCTAAACAGTCTGCCAAATTGAGCTTGAGTATATTTGTGTGTAAATGTATTTATTTATGATTTAGTCATGTAGGTAAAATCCATTTATTTTGAGTAATTTACACCATTTTAAAATTTAAGTCTTTTTTTTTTTTTTTTGCAAGTACATCTCTTTCAAATGAGTATTTCAACATCTTAAATTTAAGATTTAAGGGCTACCTCATCTAATTTAATTTATTAAAACAACTTGGCAGTATCGAACGGTGGCTCCGCAGCTTGAGTAGGAGGACTCCCACCTGCCCCTGTATGTTTAAAACTGTTTGCCTTCCTATCAGCTCTCAGAAGAGAAAGCAGAAAGGAAGTTAGTTCACTTTGCCATTCTTTGGAGACAGGAACTTACTTGGTAAAGGCACATTAATCCCCCTGGGAGGTCTGAGGCTCCAATGAAGGCCCAGGCTTTGATGAAGGTCCGCAGCAGTATGGTGAAGTTTGTGATGTCTGCCCTTGCAAAGTTTGCACATAAGAGTCCTTGCCTCTGAAAAAGTTTGAACACGAGACAGGTCTGAAGTGAAGTCTGAGCAGAATGGAAAAAAAAATGTTTTGTATCTGTTTTTCTCAATTTTTAGGTCTTAATCTATTTTTCAGAATCACAAGTTTCTAGATGCCAGCTCTCCTTCCTAAGCTCTCCACTTAAAAAAAAAAAAACAAAGCCACTGGGCCTGATTCTGTCTTGGCTGCTGGGTGTGATTTCCGGCCGGGCCTGGCCAGGGTCATTACCTTCACAAGGAACCTCACCTATATTCATGCTTCAAAGTGTTGCACTCTGTGGCTGATCTGATTAGCAGCTGAGGCTCAGCCCATGGGAGTTTGACAGTTTGTTGCTTCCCCCAGCAATAGCATTTGTTTCAAAACAAGGCCCAACAGACAGGTACTTTTCTGGAAGACATTCATCTGCCTTTCAAATCATTATCTGTAGGGCTGCCTGGGCTGAAAGAGTCCAGCTTTGAAAATTACATGTCCTATCACATCTGTAGCCTGCCCCCCCCTCCCCGGACCAAGCTGCTTTTGACAATATGAGCTACAAGCATTAGTAATGTTTTTCTCTGAGTTTCTTGCTTAGTTCTGACCTGTTTTAACTGGTCATCTATGTGAAAGTAGAAGTAATATGGTATATATGTTTGAATTTATCTTGGTGTAGAAAATGATACTTCATTGAGGGAAAGGACATTGTGTTTTAGAGAAGTAATTCACTTGTTCATCATATCTAAGCATTGCTTTAGAATCTTCTAGCTACAGGTACCTACACATCCACAGATAAGATGGGGTTTAGTTGACTATTGGAGAGTCTCACAAATTCATAGTTGGAATGCACTGTGTTAGATAAGCACATAGGAGACTGCAGATGGAGCTCAGTGGGTTAAGAGCTTGTCTAGCTTACACAAAATCCCAAGTTTGGGTCCCCATACACTGGGTGTAGTGATGCATGCTTGTAAACTGAGCATGAGGGGGGTGGAGGTTGGAGGATGAGACAGTCAAGGTCATCTTCAGCTAGAGATCAAAACTAACTTGTGCATGAGACTGGGGCGGGGCGTTGTTTGGGAAGACAGAGGTGTAAAATGGGTTCAGATTTTTGATTGGAAAACTTCCAACTGAAGGTGATATAGGTTTTTCATTCAGACTTTCTAAGCACTTTTTGTTCATCTATATGTAAATGTTCCTCAAGTTGCAAAAGAATTTGAGGGTAAGGAACATGTATTAGTTCCTTTATCTTCTTGGTACTAGGTATGAATGGTGATTTCAAAATTGGGTTTTAATTATAACCACTTCCTGGGTACTTGAAAACAAGCTTTGAAGGTGAGGAAAAGCTGATTTTTCTATTGTCCAGTCTTCCGCTCTTTATTCTCATCTTTCAAATGCAAAGCAGATCTGGCCAGGCAGTCTTTGAACTTCTGGTTTCAATTGCCTTTCACTTATCATCCTAGAACAATGATAGGGCATATTATAGCACAATCTGAAACCTGCACAGTTTAAAAGAGAGGAGTGTTTATCACTCATTCACAAAGAGGAAACAAAGCAAAATGGAACTTTGTACCTGAGCCTTTCTAAGTAGTTGGTGGAGCTTGCAGTAAATTTTTATATTTATGTATAAATGAATATTTACATCAGATGGGTCTATATTTGTACATTTACATTTATATTACTATATTGACATGAAATATTAGAAGCATTTTTATATCTTTATATCATGATTACCCATTGTTTTTATCTTGTGAAATATAAAATACATGCTTAAGATTGTGGGGTGGAAAAACAGGATGGTACTATAGGGTGCTGAAATTTCCTGTAAAAGTAAAGAACACAGAATAGAGTTTTGAAAAAGCAAGCATACTAGTGGAGGCAATGTCTTATGAGACATTGGTGTTGCTTAATGAGACATTTTACCAACAGATTTACAGTTAGCCTTATTCCTCTCAAAGTTAGACAGCTCCCTGGATCTCTCTTACCTATATCTACCTTTAAACACCAGGACGTGCCCTCCCACAGCCATATCTCCTTTGACTGTGGCATAATTGGAAACCATTTGGTGAATATGGATACAAAGAAAGGAGCATTTCCTAACAGTTCACTTAAACTGTTTTTACTAAACCTCTGGTTGAGTTTCAGATACTTTTCTCTGGAATAAGCAAGAAAATTCCCGCAAAGTGTGTCACTTGCTGTGGACAAAGGCATCTTGGATAACAAGAGGAATTTTGGTGTCCCCTGAATTGAACTTACTA
Organism: Nannospalax galili; assembly: GCF_000622305.1. Lineage (NCBI taxonomy): Eukaryota > Metazoa > Chordata > Mammalia > Rodentia > Spalacidae > Nannospalax > Nannospalax galili. The sequence goes on from NW_008344645.1 coordinate 287,623, forward strand.
CCATCATATGTAGTCTGGTGGCGAATGACCTCTGCCAGGTCACTTTGCCTCATTGTGATGGTTTGGCTCCTCTACAAGCCGAATATTGCTGCAAATAATAATACATTGCCTGCTCTGTGTCAAGCTGTGTGCACTCAGTAAATAAGACACAGGTAATTGCTGTCTGCCTGAAACCAAGCAAACACCACAGCTCAGGTGTTGCTCTACCTTCTGAGAATGTTGGGATGGCTCAAGGAAGCCAGGTATGCAGAGTGTGGGGCGTTTTGTAAGTGCTCATAACTGGTAATGTGTTATCGTGAAGATTTGCATAGTTCTGACTTCTTTTAATCCTGTGATGATACATGTGCCTTTTACGGAAGTATGGAGGCAAAAGTCACTCCTGGCTGCTTAAGTTGTGATTATCAACTACAGGGCTTCAGCTTTCAGAATTTAGAACATTTTAGACTCACCCCTTCTTTCAACTGGAAAACATACTCAAGTAGATGTGAGAGGTTTTAATAAAAGATTTTATTTATTTTTAATTATTTGTACACATGTGGGTATGTACATGTGTGTTCAGGTGCCCGAGGAGGCCAGAAGCATTGGGTGCCCCTGGAACTGGAGTGACAGGAGGTTGTTAGCCACCCCACATGGGTGCTGGGAACTAAATTCAGGCCCCTGGAAGAGAGTAGTCCATGCTCTTGATCAATAAGCCATTTCTCTAGCTCCTTAAACACACACACACACACACACACACACACACACACTGACTCATGTTTAGTCACCTTAATACAGTTAATTTTGTTATAATGAAAAAACTAGCAATGAGAAGGTGGCTGCCTGCTATTGCCCAGGTATCTGCAGAGCCAATTGATTTTTATCAACTTTAAAAATTCTTTTTTTCTGTATTTCCTGAAATACTACAAATTAATTTAATTAATAAATATTGAATTAATTTCTCTAAACAGCTTTATTTCCATATTTTAAGAAAGAGCAAACCAGAAATACTTCATAAATTCAGATAGTCATAATACATTCAAAGAAAAGCTTTTGCATTATTTATTAGATTATTTTTATTGTTGCCCCCTGTCTCTTCCATTTCAGTGAAAAAAGTCATTTTGGTCATAAAGATGTTGTTTAGATAGATGAGATCAGAAGCTGTTATTAGAAAGTATTTTGGAAGACTGAGTTCTTTCCTCATGGAATGGCTGTTTGTGATCTTTACTGAGCTTGAGTGTGCACTGCAGCCATCCTGTCCGCTAAAAACAAACTTAGCTGCTCCTTGTGGTTGTGCAACCCTTGTCCCATCAAGTATAAACTATCTTGATTATAATATTTGAAATATATTTTTTACCATAGACATTAACATTTTTGAGTCATAATAGTCTTAGAGATGAAAAGCCCTGGTTAATAGTCCCAGTTTTATTTGTATACAATGAGGCAGTAAAAAAGGTAATAGAATTTTATATTGATGTATTCTTAAATACAGTGTAATCTGATAGATTTGTTTTTCTTTTAAAAAGTAGAACCCGACTATCAGATATTAAATAGAACAGACAAAGAAGTTGTTTATTGGCTGTTCATTTGCCTTTGAGAGTTTAGGCTAATGGAACAGTTATAGTTTAGGGATAATTGCCTTGGTATAATTTCTGGCATGCTATGCTTTAATTCTGGGTGACTTGGTGGCTGAATGCCTAATTTTATTTCTCAGACATACCTTTCTGAGTGCCTCTTCTAAATGGGAGGCAGGTTTAAAGTCATCACTTTATCTTCCATAAAGATTAGTATTGTTGCCTCAGAAACCACCGAGCCAACATGGCACAGTGAACGCTGACGGCAGGAAGACTTTTCATTTGAAGGAAACAGTTAACTTGCCATATAAATCTTGGTGCACATTACCATTCCTAAATGTGACTGGTAAATGTGTGTGTGTGTAATTGTTCAACAAGTAGATTAAAAACATACTTTGAATCAACGCAACTCAGATAAGTTGATTTTTCTTGGGCTTTAAAGGAAAAACCGTGGGATTTAGTGAGCCTGAGAGAAGCATCTGCTTTGACTTAAGCTCTGTTTGCATTACCAACTGTCAGTTTACCAAGAGCTTGCTCTGTATGCTTAGAGCAATTTGAGGGAGATTCCTAAACAAAATACCAAGGGTCACTGCTTCTGCATTTCACGGCTTTGTTTCATTACAATAATATTGATAGCTGCCAGCCTGAAAGGCTTTTTTTTGGTATTATTCCTTTTTAGTTTACTGAGATGTGGAAATCCTCAAAGGATTTGGTGTATGTGGCTAAGCAATTTGGCTGACATATTACTAGACCTCTTTTTGCTTCATACTGAGAGGAAAAATTGCTAAAAAGTAATTACTATTTACCACATGCTTGGTTTTGTGTCTAATTGCCTTCATCTATAAAATGTTCAAGAATGAAGTGCACCACAAAGTTTTGAGACGTCAGAGTAGAGCCCCAGATGATGTTAATTTGATGAATTTGTTTCACCAAAGGGGCTTGGTCTGTGTCTGAGAAGAAATTATGAGTAAAATTATCATTACGAGCCTGCGTGGTAGCGCACGCCTTTAGTCCAAGCACTTGGGAGGCAGAGGCAGGTGGATCTCTGTGAGTTCAAGGCCAGCCTGGTCTACAAAGTGAGTTCCAGGCCAGCTAGGGCTACAGGGAGACCCTTAGAAAGACCAAGAAAAGAAAAAAATTATCATTACGTATAGGCGTCCAGAGCACACCACATCCCAGATTACTGAGCCATAAATGTGCCCTCCCCTTTCTGTACAACAAGAAATGACGGGATGTGGTGGGTGATGTCCTTTGTTAAAGACTCTGACATCAATTGACTTAAGTTGTAAGCCAGTGAGGCTGAACGTGTTTCCAGGTTTGACCGAAGTAGCACAACTCTGATGGTTTGATGGGGCCGGCGTGGACTGGTGAGTGAGGCATAGGTACGTGTACTAAGTACTCTCACCTGTCGATATTTTATCACAAGCCTTTCAACAACACCCAATTTAATATCCACTGTGTACAGACTCTGAACCCTGTGGGCAGATAAGGGAAATAAGTCCCACTTCTTTTCTACCTTGAGCTTAAAATCAAAATCACAGAAGAAAAGTATTCTTAATTTTTGATTTGAGATCTTAAGGAGCATTGAAACAATTCCTGGTTGATGACTCTACGGCAATGTTGGATTAGAGTGAGGAGTGGCAAGATTAGGAAATCTCTGTTAGAGGGTCTGGAGCATTTCAGAAATATTCCTGTCACTGTTGCTCAATTAGGTTTAGACACATTGGATAAGGGATATCAGACACTGTCAGGTAGCTTACTGAACTAACTTCTAAATTAGAAATAGCCCAGCCAGGCATTTCCTTTTCACTTTAGATGCCTGAAGTGAAATGAGGCAGAGAGAAGGCAAACTTCCTTAGCTGGATGACCTTGAGCAAACAGTAAAAGCTAGATTTTCAGTTAAGAATTTCTCCTTTCACTGTGTTATCTAAAGTGACTTACATAGCTTTAAAAATTTGACTTTTTTTTTTCTAGTGCTGTGTGGCTAACAATTGTCACGTTTTATGCCATCTTTACTGAAAGTAAATCGATACCACCTCCTTCAGTGCCTGACAAATAACTTTGCACAAGGATATTAAGATTTCCTATTTTGTGTGCTAAATTACTTCAAATAGATATATATTAAAATATGGCATCAATTCGAAGGTCATTGATTTTTGTGACCTCCTAATTGCAGGAATGTTAAATAAAACATGTCTTACAGTAGAAATAGAGTTGAGAAGTAACAGAGTATTTGGATTTTATTGATAGTTGTACATAAATGCCTTTATAGGTTTTATGACTTTCAAGCAGATATTTATGTTTAATTGCATTTGCCATGGTAATGGAATGGACCTGCTAAAAGTTGAGGGTTGTAAAACTTCACTACTCTAATTTTCTAGAGATCATGCTATCACACTTTGACCTTTATAGCACTGGCATGGAACTTTTCTTTAAAAATAGAGCTGATAAATGCCTTTTATTTAGATAATTCCTTGTCTTCCAGTTCCTCATACTCTATTTTGCTTAGTCTTCTAAAAAGAAATCAAACTATGATTTCTTTCATCTTAGCTGTAAGTGGTCTTTAGATAAAAAGATATTATACAGAATATTATTTTTTTACTACTTAGATCTATTAATTTTTTTAATTGAAGGATCTTAATTTATTGAAAGAATCCTGAAGTTTCTGTAACTTTGTGTGTGTGTGTGTGTGTGCTCAGAAGTTCTCTTTATTAGGTAACAGTCCTTCCTGAACAAAACAGTAAAACGGAAAACCAACCTTTCACAGACAAAGCACACATTACGATCTATTAAATTTTATACAAAACTTTAATGTTTACAAATTAGAAATTCTATTCCAATGCCCAGATTATAAGCAAAGGATAAATTAGTCATGTTACCTATTCTACTGTGTTAAAGAAGAAAAAAATATTACCACACACATCCCCCATGTCCTGCTATCCATATAGCCACTGGAGTTTGAAACAGGTGGTAAGCACAGGGCGTCAAGTGTAACAATAAATAGCACAGTCTAATTCCAGTAAGATGAAACTCTTCTCTAGTTGCAGGGAAAAAGGGAGTCAATCAGACAGTGACTCAGAAAGGCAAAGTCCAAGAACTGACTCAAGGTCTGAGGCACTTTAAGAATTTCTTTATGAGGATTTACAATAAATGGAGCAATCACACATCTTTGCTCACCAAACCTTAAGAAACTATTTCTGAGTTCTAAGTGAATGACACTCGCTAACAGGAAGAAATATTTATGAAACTTTCCCTTTGTGAATGTGGCATTGTAGTTACCAAAGTCATACAAAACTAATAGTAGTACAATTTGAGAATATAGAAGAAAAATACATATAAGAACAGTTCTTTAAGTAACTAGTGGATGGGTTAGATGTGATAATAAAATTATCTGAGTTTTAAAGTTACTATTAATGAATATGTAAAGGAAGGGAAAAAAAAACTTTGCAGAGTCATGGAGATCGAAAAGAATAGACATTTTGCTTTGTGTTGTGTGGAATCTTAGAGGAGGTCCTGTAAGGTGCTCAAGGTCACATGCTTAAGGAATGGTACAACTGAAAGCCCTCATCATGACTCCAAACCAGAGAAACTTTCTGTTATGAAATTTTACTTTTTAGTATGTTCAAAAGAAACACAGGAGGACTGAATGAAGGAATTTTCTAATATGTTAATGTGTATCTGTCAGTCATCAGTTCCTGGCTGCCCTTGGGTAGGAATGACATTCTAGCTAATGGAGAAGTTTGTATGTTTTGGTAGCGACAGATAAGAGATTATGGGTCAGACTTCACCTAGAAGTGAGTGCTTTAAACAAGTGTTTCTCAGATGTCAATGTGCATGTATAACCTGGAGTTTGTTCTGATGACAGCCTTGGCTCATTAGGTTGGGGGTAGGGCTGGGACTCTGTATTTTTAGCAGGGCTTTGCAATGAAGACCACACTCTCTGAGCAGGAAGAGTTTAAGCAAAAAGGATCTCACACTAGAGTGAGGCTTAATGAAAGTGTTGGCAGAAATATTCCTTTGCTCCCTTTATTAAACAAGAACTTCCTCATAGTAAGGTTTTTCATCCTGTACTTTCCTGCTTGTTTAAAATGGTGACTCTTAGCTTCAACTTGAAGTCATACCTTCATGCTGTTTTCTTCTCCAGGAGGCTCTTCTTATCCTTCTTTACTATTTATTTTCATTTCTTTCCAGCTTTATTGAAGCATGATTTAGACACAATAAAATCCATCCATTTTGTGCATACTGTTTGAATTTTGCCAGTTAAATACAGTTCTGTTATAATTACCCTAATCCAGTTGTAGGATCCTAGAAAGTTACCTCATGGTCCTCAGGAATTAAATCCCTCCTTGGATCTCTAGCTTGTAGTTGTTTGGGACACTTTAAGTTGCCTTCACTAGAGTGTCATATACAGAAACACTTTCCTATTTGACCTCTTTCAACTTGTGTATTTGTGAGATGTATGTTGAGATTCATGCGTGTTCAGGTTCTTATATGTTGAATAATCCTTTACTAAGTAGTCTTTATACACGTAGATACCAATTTGTTTACCTCTCATCAGCTGATACATATTTCTTTCACTTCTTGGCTATCATAAACGGTGTCATTACAAACAGTCACCTGCAAATCTTTGAGTGAAAATGTTCTTATTTCTCTGAGTCTTTAGGGATGAGACTGCCTGGTCACATGAGACTCATCCTCAGCTTTTAAGACACTGCCATACTCTTTCCAAGTATCTGTGTTTTCATCTGTGAGGTATAAGAATACCTGTTCTTTCACCAGCCAGTATTTATCACCATCAGTCTATGGGGCTTTAGTTTTCTTGTTTTTCATTCATTATGATTTTAATTTGTGTTTTTGTCTTGTCTAGTGATACTGGGCAATTTTCCATGTATTTACTGGTCATTCGTATATATTTTCAGAACTTTTTCAAATGTGTCTTTGTCTTCCTCAGTTGCTCTCTATTTTGTTTTTTTGTTTGTTTGTTTTGGTTTTTTTAATACAGGGTCTCACTAGCCATAGCTAGCCTGGAAGTTGCTGTGTAGACCAGGCTGACCTTGAACACTCAGAGATCCATCTGCCTCTGCCTCTGGAGTGCTGGGATTAAAGGTATGTGCCACCACAACCAAGAAATTATACCATTTTATTTGTACAAGATTTTGCTTGCTGGTAGGTTTATTGGTGTGTGCATAGGCTGCCTGAGAAGGCTGGAAGAGGACAACAGAGCTGGAGCTGCCATGTGGGTCCTTTGGAAGAATAGCAAGTGCTCTTATCCCCTGAGCCACCTCTCCAGCCTCAAGAAATAATAATATTTTAAAGTCACAAAAGTTTGTGGTTATTCTTTATGCAGCACTGGATACTTGAAACATTAGTCCTTGGCCTTGATCCTGAACCTGTTAAGCACATTTTTAGATAATCTGTTCAGTAGATTCAGAGCACTAGTGACAGTGGCTGTTGGGATGAGTACTGTATTCTAGCAAGGTCATAGTTTTGGTAAACTCAATCTCCTGGAAAAATCTACCAAGTTGAGGCTTTAAAGTAAAGAGTCAGAAAGGAGTCCATGGAGGTAATGCATGTTATTTAACTGAACATGGTCATTCCATGATGTGTATACATTTCAAAACATGGTATATATAATCAGTATGTACAGTGTTCATTTCTTGAGATTTGCAAAAAGAATCCCACTGCAAGTCGGGTGTGCTTGTGTATACCCAGGGGGCATACTCTTGTGCATCCCAGGCCTATTTTGTCTGGTCACTAGCTGGCATTGTCTTTGGATTGTCTCTCATCCTTGGGGATGGAGAGATGGCTCAGTGGTTAAGAACACTGAGAAGATGACTCGGGTTTGGATCTCAGCATCCTCATGGTAGCTAACAACTCTCTATAACTTCAGTTCCAGGGGATCCAACACCCTCTTTTGTCCTCCATGGGCATTGCACTTATACAGGTACGCTTACATACATTCAGGCAAAACACATACATAAAATAAAAATAATAAAATACCATGCTGGGCATGGTGGTGCAGCACTTGGGAGCCAGAGGCAGGCAGATCGCTCTAAGTTCCAGGCCAGTCTGGTCTACAAAGTGAGTTCCAGGTCAGCCAGGGCTACGTAGTGAGATTCTGTTAAATAAATAAACAACTGAAAACCAAAAAACCCTCAAAAACCAAATAAATTTTTGTCCTCACAATCAGGTAAGGTTCAGGTTTTAGAGCTCTTTTGTATGAGTCGAATTTGAGCTATGTTGTCTGTTCCTCTCCTCAACTTATGTGTGTACATGATCTGAACATTCTCACTCATGAGCCCATCATGGTCCTCTCTGTCTAGTTGGTCAGGTATATTCTGGTAGACTTTTATTCTTACTGGTCTGCCTTCTGATCCCTTCTTACCTATTTACTGTCTTACTCCCCCTCCACACAAGTTTTATCAACTAGTTAGGCCAGCTTCCTCTTTTGGCTTCCCCTGGACCTTTATTGAGGCCAGTCTCCATCTGGCTTCATTTGTGAAGCCATCTTTTACTAGGCTATTAGTCTTAGCTGAGCCACTGTTACCGACTCTGGCTACTTCCCATGGTCTCTCTTTCCCTTTCATTTTTGAACATAAGAGAGAGGCAACACGAGAACCTACTGCATTGGTAACCACTATGAGAATTAAATGGGTTACAAGTAATGGCCTCAACGTCAAACAAGTAGCAAATATTCAGCAAGTGTTAGAAGTTTTATTAATATGACGTGTAAGTTTGATTTCCAGAATGCCAACAGTATGTCAATCTACATGATCGTTTTCTTCTTTTCATCTCATTTTTTAACCTTTCTGACGGTTTATTTTATTTTGTTTGTGGTACTAGAGATCAATCCCAGGGCCCTGCCTGTGTTAAGTAAGCCCTGTGCCTGAGCTGCATGTCTAGTCCTGTTGGTAGGTTTTTTAATCTACAAAGTCTTGATATATCCCAAGCTAGACTGAATTAAAAATATTTGTTGAAAAGCAGTTGGAAAAGAGCCAGAGAACCCTGGAAGGTGCAGAGAAGTTGGGCTGGTTCTAGTCCACAGGGTATTGGCCTTGCTATGGTAGAAGTGAAAGGGGGAGTTTCCATTGAGTTGCTGCCTTACTTTCCTTTTGAACTTCTTTCTCTTAAGGATGGATTAGTTTCTGGATGATTTTAATATTTGTTATAATTCCAATATCTCTACCTTAGGTTAAATCCAGTAGTTTCTGACTTTATAAAATGAAGGTGAAATAATAGCTTTGTGGTTAGAAATGTGGCCAGGTTCTAAGAGAACTGTAAGTGGCTCTCTTAGATGAACTAAGCAGTATGATTTTATCCTTGGAGAGGAATAGGTAGGAGGGAAGTGAGGGGGGGATTACTGGATGAGAAACCTTACTAAGAGGGAAATGTGGAGGGAGGAGACAGGCAGCTACAGGATTTGCACCATTACCTTTGCCAGGGAACAGTGATGAAACCAGGTGACCACCCCATGGACCTGTCAACCGACATAGGTGATGGGCAAGAGGGATCACAGAATACTCACCCTTTTGTATAAGGAGAGTTTTCTTTTTCCTTTTTTGCTGTTTAAAGGAAACTAAGTCCTTTGTGCCAATAAAATCTAAATCACAGACATGGAGGACCACAGAGATAGAGGAAACTAATGCTTTCTCCACAAGCCTTAGATGTTTTGATACTATGATAAATTATAAGCATTTAGATTTGTTTATGCAAAACAATACTAAACAGTATTCTTAGAATGAAATATGAAATCAAAATGATATTGTTTCTTTGTGCTAAATCTAAATATACGTTAAATTTTGACTTGTGAGTAACACAGTGGTAAAGTGCCTGCCTAGCATGTTTGTGGTCCAGGGTGTTTGATCTCCAGTAAACACACACACACACACACACACACACACACACACATTTTAGAATAGAAAAATAATGATTCTTTTGATTTAGCCCATTATTTTGGGACAAGTGCTTTTACTATTTCCTCAAAGACTTGCATGTGGCTGATGTGTCTTCTAAGTTTAGATAATGAATACAGAAACCATATCATTAAGAAGTTAGAAGTAAGTAATTATGTCTGAGGGTGAAGTCTTTCCTAAATTAATTCAAGAGCTGATGATAATTACAGAATCAGGAAGAATTTGTCTCACAGAAAGCTTCTCACCGTGTCATTCTGCTGGTGCTTGGGAGCAAGCGCAGTCTTATGAGTGCTAAGAGCTCTTCCACTGAGATGCATCCCCTGCCCTGATAAATCCCAACTTGTAAATATTCATTCTTCCCCAGAAGTCATTATTCATAATTGTCTTCCTCCTCCCTGCTCTGAACTAAATCTGACAATCCAGACTTTGATTCATGTCTTAGGATATGTTGGAACATTAAGAGGAAATTTGTGATTACATTGTTTGAAAGCTTACTTTTAAAAAGTTAAATGTTAGGATGTTAGGGTAAGGACAGGGACTGGACCTGGGAAGAGCTGGGTGGTCAATATGATCAAAATACACTGTATGGAATTCTTAAACAACTAATAAGGACATATATCATGCGAACTACTAAAAAAAAATTAAATGCTAGAATTGTGCCGGGTGTGGTGGCACACGCCTGTAGTCCCAGCACTTTGGAGGCAGAGGCAGGAGGATCTCTGTGAGTTCAAGGCCAGCCTGGTCTATATAGTGAGTTGCAGGCCAACTGGGGCTACAGGGAGACCCTGTTTCAAAAAGACCCCCCCGCAAAAACAAGTTAAATGTTAGAATTGATGTTAAGGCATGACTTTAATCACTTATTTGTTTTCTGCTACCAATAATCCTGATCTTGACTATAATTTCAAAACAATCCTTTTGGGTATTTTTGAAACAAGGTCTCCCTGTAGCCCCAGCAGGCCTGGAATTCCCCATGTAGACCAGTCTGGCCTCAATCTCACAGAGATTACCTGCTTCTGCCTCCCTCATGCTGGAACTAAAGACACATGCCATCACACCCAACTTAATTAAAAAATTTTTTTTTAAATATTCTATATATTATTTTTATTTTATGTGTATGAGTATATTGCCTGTGTGTAAGTAAGTGCACCCGTGTTGCACATTGCCTAGGAGATCAGAAGAGGGTTTCGAATTCCTCTGGAACTGGGGTTAAGGACCATTTGTAGCCGCCATGTGGTTACTGGGAATCGAACAGGGTCCTCTGCAAGAGCAGTCAGTGCTCTTAACCTCTGAGCCATCTCTCCAGACCAATTTATGGCTTTTAAAATTTGTCTTTCTTTTCTCTTTCTTTCTTTCTTTCTTTCTTTCTTTCTTTCTTTCTTTCTTTCTTTCTTTCTTTCTCTCTCTCTCTCTTTCTCTCTCTCTTTTTCTTCCCTCTCCTCCCTCTTTTCCTCCCTCCCTCCCCTCCCTCCCTCTCTCCCTTCCTTCCTTCTTTCTTAGAGGTATGCTGGGAATTGAACCCAGCGTCTTGAACCCCCATATCCCTTGCTTACATTTAAGGAAAGATACATGTTAAAACTTGTCAGGTTCCAACATTCTAGAGCATGTTATCACTCTGTTATTGTCAAAGATAGTGATGCGGTCATCTCTGATGCATGCCAGCTCCAAGCCCATAGTCATGTAATACAGTTGATATGAATGTACATTGTCTCATTGGAACTTACTGCAAGACTGATGGAAGAAGGTCCTCTAAAGCTGTGTGTTGACTTTCATATCAACTCTGAAATTTTAGCTAGAATGTCTAAACTGAGAGATGGGCACTTGTGTGGAATCTTCTTTTATAGGAATTGAAAATCAGATTTTCAGAGCACAAAGGTACTAAAGTGATGATCTGATTTAGTGCTTACCTTTCACCGATAAGAGGAAAAAATGTGGCCCAGAGCATAGTGGCTGGTGGCATTGCTCTGTTCACAGTGATCCTGGGAGTGAAAGAGGGATGGCTGAGGGATGGGTGAGGGTGCCTCCAGAGGTCAGTCCCACATCTGGTTTCCTTCACTGTCAACATGACCAGAGTAACAAAGACTCCACAAAGAGTAACACTGCGCTTTACCCAAATGCTAACCTCATTTCTTGCTATTTTAATCATTGTCTGCAGTCATCTCACTGTACATGCTCTGCATTCTACTTTATTATTGTTGTTCACATGTAGGACTCTGGATAGAAGAAGAAATTTGAATCCCCAAAGCAGCTTACTTGTGTAGTCAGATCAAAATGTGCTCATAGTATTGTACATTTTAAAATATAAACGACACTTGTTTGTCTTTACATGAGGACAGCTTAATTCTCTGTGCAGCTACTGCACACGTTCATCCATGCTTTCAGAGTTGGGGTGTTTTTTCCTTAAAGTCTGGTGCCTTTTGGCAGCATTTACACATAATTATGCTTACTCAAAGCACTGTGGTATTAGAATTGTGTAGGATTTTCCAAGAAAGTGTCTTGATATTTGTGCTCATTTTTCATTACGTTCAGATTTACTTCTCTGACATTATTTTGGAGTGTCATAATTGGGGAAAACAAATTAGAGATTAGGCAATGCAAAACTGATCTCTTGATTGGCTCTCACCTTTCCTGGTCTTCAGGGACAGACAGCAAATAGGAATGGATGGTATTAGGAAGGTACAGATGCAGCAGAAGGATCTTAACCTCCTGAGTGGTGCCCTATTAAGGCTGGCATCAGTTGTTTTTTAGAAATCTTATGGGAGAATTTTTTTCAGTGCTACTTGAAACATTTTGTTCTGTGGACTCAAGATGTGTATTTCTTTTCTTTTTCTTTTTTGGTTTTGGTGTTCATTGGAAACATGGGGTATTGGTACTTAGAGAGTGTTAAATAAGCAACTTAGTGACCTTCCTGGACCCTTAGATGCCTGGTTCTAGGCATCCAGAGAGCCAGCTTTGTGTAGTGCTTTATTAAGTATACCAAAGCTCATTGAACCATATTGAGGTGCTTTAAAAAATAATTTTATTTCTTATTTTTATTTTATGTGTATAAGTAGTTTATCTTCATGTATGTAAGCACACCCATGTCATGCAAAGTCCATGTAGACCAGAAGAGGGCATCAGATCCCTGGGAACTGGAATTAGGTTGGTGTTAGCTACCATGTGGGTGCTGGGAATAGAACCTGGTTCCTCTGCAAGAGTAGGCAATGCTCTTAACTGCTGAACCATCTCTCCAGTACCCCCCACCCCCCCACACTTATGTTTAATACTTGAAAATTTTGGTAGAAGCTCCAGAGCTTTCATTAATTTTGAAGTCCTTTTATTGTTTAAGTCAGGTAAGGCTAGATGAATTATGTTTCAGTTTAACTTCCTTTTTCAAAAATGTAGCTAAACGTAGTGAAACTGTAGTTTGAGTTCAGGTGTAATTTTAATTTGTTATATTTCTAAGGCAGTGAGTTTCATTGTTTAAAAATTTCTTCTATTGTATAGGTGTGTATTATGTATGTTTGTGAATGCACCCGTGCCATAGCACTCATGTGGAGGTCAGAGGGCAACTTTGGTTCTCACTGTTGATCTTTACATGGATTCTGGGAATTGAACTTAGGTTGACAGACCTGCACACCAAGACTCACTGAGTCATCCATCTTTCTAGCCCAGCTTTCAATCCTTCAATCATTTTAGAAAGCTTCAGAATCACATAGATGACTCATTAAACTATGTTTCTAGATTCCTACCTGGAGGAAGGATTACCTTTAGAAAGGTCTTGGGGGTATCTCTGAAGAAGGTGATAGAGCAGCTCTTAAGGCAGACAGTGAATTGCATCTGAGGAGGAAGAGGTGTGTTCAACTGGTATTTTGGAGCTAGGACTGATGGAGAGATCAGAGTTTTGGGATATGGAATTGTTTGGCTTGGGCCCAACTTTTAGGCTCTGAAGCTTGTGGGCAGTATTGGGGGCTTCACTAGCATTTAGCATGTGAATTGAAGAGTCTTGGGGATTAGATGATACAGGCACTTAAGTTTTAAATTATGGGCGGGGATAATGACAGTAAGAGTATAAAGGATAACCGTTAGAGAGAAGTTTCCTGGGAAGCATTGGGGTCAGGATTTGATGTGGTGAATGGGAGAGAGAGGGATGGGGGAGCCATTTCATTCATTAGCCTGGGAAGGTTTTGAAAAGAAACGCATAAATAAAATGAGAATTGATGACTCATAACCTCTAATACCAGCACCTAGAGTTGCTAACATATAACAAGACCATATCTCAAAAACAAAATAACCCCCTAAACCAAAATAGAGAAATAATTAAATAAATAAAATGAGACAATTGAAACTGCAGAAAATGTAAACCACTTTAAAAGGCATCTAATTCAATGTATATTGAACTTGAAAGTTGACTGACAGGCAGCATTTTATTAACCTGCATTTGAAAGCCAGTTAAGGTATTTGGTTCTAGTACATTCGCTCTTTTTCAATTGTATATAGAGGGTACCTAGTGATACTCTTATATCACTCTGAAATTCCTAATATTAGATGGAAGCCTAAATAGGAAATGAAGGGCTCACATTTGCACATGCACATATATGTGTATAAAATTAGTATATTGCACATTTATGTGTATAAAATTAGTAGTGTGCATAAATTTAAGTAATATAGCCAAGTGTGGTGGCTCACGCCTTTAATCTCAGCACCAGGGAGGCAGAGGCAGGTGGATCTCTATGAGTTCAAGGCCATCCTGGTTTGCATAGTGAGTTCCAGGCCAGCTGGGGCTATAGAGAGACCCTGTCTCAAAAAGACAAAAAAATAAAAAAATAAAATAAAATAAAATAAAATAAAATTAAGTAAAATAAAATAAAATAAAATAAAATAAAATAAAATAAAATAAAATAAAATAAAATAAAATAAAATAAAATAAAATAAAATAAAATAAAATAAAATAAAATAAAATAAAATAAAATAAAATAAAATAAAATAAAATAAAATAAAATAAAAAATAAAATAAAAAAAAATTAAGTAATATAACGTGAACACTTTCTAAAGAAAGCATTGCACCAATTACCAGAAACAAAGTAGTAAGTTAAAATAAAATTATGGTATCTTTCCCTTTGACAGTCCGTTACTTCCACTTTATTTGTATTCATAAGATAGGTTGCATTTGGGAAGTTTAGCAAATATGCTTCAAAGGATGCATTTCTCCTTTTGTTTTCCAGTAGCACCTGTACCTTTTCATACACATTTGCTGTGGGAAATGTTGTCTTCAATTAAAAAAAAAATTTTTTTAGATGGTTTCAAGTGAAAATTTAGTAACAAAATAGAGTTCTGAATTGAGTTTCACTAACAAACAGAGGACACTGTTGGCAGTGGTTGGCTGCAGATGAGGGTGAAGACAGAGAGTAAAGAGTAGGTATCTGAGCTTCCAGTTGTTTGGTGCTCATATTCTGTGAATAAGTGTTTAGGTCAGATAAGTTTGGGTTGAAATTATGACCAGGCAAGAAAGTGTAGCACACTATTCCCCGCCCCCATCATCATAACAGCCAGAACAGCTGTGACCCCTGAGGTTGGACTCGGTGATTATTGCTGTTCCCTCAGAAGGAGCACATAAAAAAGGTCATTGGACCCTCACCTGAGATTCCAGCCACTCCCTCCTGCACCTCCTGCCATTTGTATGTAATTCCACTCTAATTGCACGTGGCCTCATGATCTCTGGAGGTGCGGGGGTATATAGACTGTGGAAGGGTCACTGAAGGAGGGACCGCATCTATACAGCTCTGGGGAAGTCACCATTCATGCTGGGGTGAGATATTCCAGTGGTGGGATTGCTTTGTGGTCACCCTCATTCCTGGAAATACCCCCACCCATGCTCTGTAAGTAAACCCAATAAACTCATTGGTTCCTCAACTTAGACTTCGGTGGAATCATATTTTGGGCTGTCATTGGATGGGGTAAAGGTGTGTTTCCATCTCCCCAGGGAGAGTTCTTGCAACACTTAGCATAGTTGGCAGGCTATAACAAACCTATAGATGAGTTTGGGAAGAGCCATAGCTTTGTTTCTGCTATGGGCTGTGCATCTGAAGCCAAGCTGTCTGCCGGCGGAGTGTCTACAGGTGGAATCCTGACAGGGCTATATTTCTTCATGTGGTATAAAATGGTGTACTGTCCCCACTTTGTGTAACAAGACATAGGATTGAGGCTAAGCTAACTGCTCAGAGGAACTTGTCTGTGTAAAGGAGGGATTACAACAGGAAATCAATATGTGGTTAGCTTCTGATTTGGAAAGGAAAGTTGAGGGGTGGGGGATGAGATAGAGAGGTTAGCTTGCTGCTTCTTACAGCCAGAGGGCAGAAGAGGAGCCTTTCTTGGAACGTAAGAACTTGGAACCCATGGAAAATAGTGAGCAGTAAAAAGGAAAACATGTGGTAATGTGATAGTGGAAGAGCTGAGCATGAGAGACACGGCTTAGGATGCCCAGTTCACCAGACACAAGAGGACTGTGTCTTCCAGAATGACTGTGCCTACTAGGAAAGAGGTTGGTTTCAGGGACCTTGGGACCTTGACACAGCTTTGGTGGCTTTGATGAGCCCCATGATGCACATGCTTTTTATGAGGTAGGAAAGGCTCTGGGGATCTGAGTGGCATAGGCTAGAATGCAAATCAAGTTTGTAAAGGGCTGAAACAATTAAGAGGGGATAACAGAAAGGAAAAGGGGCTTGTCTGGGTCTCTAGACAACAAATGTGGTTAAGATCTGTGCTGAGCTGGATGGGGTGTCCAGGTCAAAAACGGGTGAGCCAAATCATCCTCAAAAACTTTTGGAAAGCGTTAGAGCCTATATGGCAGTTCAACATAGAGGAGTGTCACTGTGCCAGATTCTGTGGGGGAAGAAGCTCTTGTGGGATGGAACCACAGCAGCTGCTTCCCTAAGAAGGGATCTGGAGTGCCTGCAGGTGAGGACCATGGAAGGGGACTGACTGGAGGCCCCACATTAACTTACAAATTACTGGTTCTCAAAGTGATTGGGCTTGGGTGGATGTTGGAGCCAGGTGTGCCTTGGTTCCTGGTGGACCTCAGGAGTATCAAAGACAGTATCTGCTGATGGCTATGGAGCTAGAGCAGTGCAGGTCAAAAGGATTGAGTTTGAGCTAGAGGTGGGCAACTTTTCTCAGGTATGCTGTGTATATTATTATTCTGAGTGTAGAGACTACTTGCCCAGCCAGGGGCCCTTTCAGCAGCTTAAGAAGTTGGTGGGCACAGTGGACTGACCCATTGCCCCTTTATCCTTGGTTCTTCTCAAGCCGTTTAAGCCAGCCCTACCAAGCTCATTGAGGGTGTGGAGAGGCACAGAGGCCCTGTGGGAGCACCTCAAGATAAAGAAGCAGAACAGCTCAGGGATGATGACCATGGCTTGCAGAGAACTAAATAAGATGTCCCGTTCTGTGTTGCTGTACCCAACATTGCATTTCCCAGGGAACACCTGGTACAAGTGAAGGGGTCTTTCCATGCTGTAGCAGACCTCACTAACACTTTGTCACCCCTTACCTACTGACTCTTGATCAGCTGAGATGTGCGTGGAAGGCAAAACAATGGCCTTTCGTGGTTCTTCTCCAAGGTTATCTTTGTATCTGTATCCCACTCTTTGTTATGGGATGGTGATTCCGGATCGGGATTTGTGGTCTTGTCTGTCCTCTGTAAAAAGGTTTCATCACATAAATCGTCATTCCGGCTGGATGAGACTTCCCAGTGGTGCATCTGCTTCGGGGTCATCTGCACTCCTTAAGTAACCCCACACCCATGCTCTCTAATTCCTGTAAGCTCATTGCTTCCCAGGCTTAGCTTTGGATCATACTTTGGTTTGTGGTTGGTGCTCTACAGAGAGGTAGACATTTGTCACATCATGCCTCAAGGAAAGAGTTCCCACAACAGAAAGATAACCTACAGATCTTTTAAAACTCCAGTCTCACATCTATAAAATGGAGACAGCACTATATAGTATGGGTGGCAAAATTAAGCTGCCTATGAAATATATTTCCCAGTGCTGATATACTTATGTTAAAGTCCTGTAGTCACTGTAAGAAGGTACCTCAAATTGAGTGATTTAAAACAACACAGATGCCGGGTGTGGTGGTGCACGCCTTAGTCCCAGCACTTGGGAGGCAGAGGCAGGCGGATCTCTGTGAGTTCAAGGCCAGCCTGGCCTACATAGTGAGTTCCAGGACAGCTGGGGCTACAGGGAGACCCTGTCTCACACACACACACACACACACCCCTTCTAAAAAAAAAAAAAAAAACCAAAAAAAAAAAAAAAAACAAAACAAAAAAAAACCAAACACTCAACACAGTTATATTGCTCTATAGCCTGGATGGCATGTCCAAAATGAGTGTAAAGGGAGTAAAAACTAGGTGTCATCAGGGCTCCTCCTTCTGAGCTCTGGGGGGAAATGGGTCTCATTCCTCACTTGTTTCATGTACTTCTAGAAGCTGCCAGCATTCCTTGGCTCCTGGCTTTATCCCTCTAATCTCTGCTTCTGTGATTACATTCCTCTTTCAAAGTAATTAGGTCTCCTCTCACCTTTCTTGTGACAGTGTCTCACAGGTAGTCCAAGTTGGCCTCAAGTCTCCCTTTTTATTATTTGTGAGAACATTTAATAGACACTGGGGTAGTGCAGGATGTCACTTTAAGAACCTGAGTCACGGTTGCAAAGTCAGGTTTGCTATACAAGGTGACACACACAAATGCCAGAACTTCAGAGTTGGACATTCTTGGAGAGGGAGAGGTTCTATTACTCATTCTACAACCAGACTCTGTCAGTATCATGATTTTTAAATTGTGAACAAGGAGCACAGAACACAGAATGGAGTCTTTTTAAAACTAGGAACTAGTCATAATATGTGTATTATTCAGATGTATATTTTATGTACAAGTGTATTTGATAGTACATATATAAGCATTGTGGAGTTACATACAAAACATGATGGAAATATGTGATGAGGCAGTGACTTAAAGCTTAATTGGAGGAGTATGTTTTCTTGGAATGTATCACAATATCAGTATAATGAAGAAATGAAGGATCAAGTACATCATTTCCTACCACTTTAAATCTGAGACAATGAGTTTTTCCAGTGTTGAGCACCTAACTACTGATTTGGAATTCAGCTTTAGTGTGTAGCGTATTGACTGGGTCTCTTTTGCCATCTAGGCACCGAACTGGGTCTTACCCTTTTGTTGTTTTTAAAGTTTTTATTCTTATTTGTGTGTGTGTGTGTGTGTGTGTGTGTGTGTGTGTGTGTGCTTGTATGAGTCATGTGTACCAGATAAGGTACACATGCCCTTGGAGAACAGAAGAGGGTGTTGGATCCCTGGAATTGGAGTGTCATGCTATTGTGAACTGCCTAATGTGCATGCTGGGAACTGAACTTTGGTTCCCTGCAACAGCAGTAAACACTCCTAACCACTAACCCATCTCTCCAGCTCCCGGGTCTTGCCCTTTGATCTGACAGTATGGTTTTCATTAACTTTTCTAGTATATGGTCCCTACCTGGCTGTTTGCTTTGCTCATGCATTTGATATCACTTTTCAGGTTACAGTCATTAAGTGACCCTTTCAGTTAATTTCAGTCCTCAGGGACTCTCTTGTATGCTATATTTAATTAGAGAAGACAGTTGAATTATTAGAGTCTATGTTTTCATTCACAGGCAACATTGCCCCCCAGGAAATGTGTGAAACTATCTGGACACATGTCTGATGACCAGAAAGTGGGAACTGGTACCCAGGAGACAGAGGCAGGAGTGATGCTTCATACCCTACAGTGCACCAGGGATCCCCCATGTCACAAAGAATTAGGGGATTTAGGGGATTTATAATGTCAACATTGCTGGGGCTGAGAAACCAACCCTGGTCTAAAATTGTCAGGCAGCTTAATTTTTGGAACAAATAAAATTGTAGAAAGTATAGTTTTTGCTTTATTTTCTACCCAGGGCTTATGTCTGTGAACAGTAAGATGTTTAAGCAGAACAGGCACATTTTGGACAAAAGTGACTTATTATGTAAAACTTGAAGATAAGGAATCTTTTAGGGTAGATTTTTTTCATTTATTTGTGTGTATGTGTGTGTGTACAAGTGTGCCACAGCATATTTGTGGAGACCAGAGGTCAGTTCTCCCCCTCAACCTTGTTAAGGTGAGGTCTGTGGTTCTGTAGCTATGCTGTGTACTCTAAGCTCCAAGGCTGACAAGCTTCTCATCGATTCAGTTTTCCTGTCTCCACCTCCTATCTTGCTGTAGGAGTGCTGGGATTACAGATGTGCTCTACTATAACCTTTTTGTGTGGGTTCTGGGGCTTGAACTTGGGTCCTCAGGCTTGTACAAAATGCAGTTTTACCCACTGAGTCATCTTCCTGGCCCAGATACCAGGTTTCAAGAAAGTCTTCCTTGTAGGCAAGGAAGAATAATTTATTAAGTAACAGACTTCTGAACATGTTGCATAAATGGTTTGGTGTTATTTTGACTGTATGAGGTTTGTGTATGAACACAGACCATATTTAATATGCTTAAACTACAGTAAAGAATTGGTGTTATGACATAATAATTAACAGAAAACAATTTACATCATCTTATGCTTTATAGAGAACTTTCATCTTTAAGGTATTATACATTTGCATGGTAAGCACTCTAAATAATTATTTAATTTTTACAAACCTAAAGATATTAGCTTCTTTTATTCATGTTCCCTCCCTCCCTCCCTCCCTCCCTCCCTCTTTTGTTTTCCTGGTGCTAGGAATCCAGCCTAGGACCTTACATATGCAAAGCAAGTGCTCTTCTGCTGAGCTACAACCACAGGTTCTCAAAGTTTCTTAAGGTTGTGAAGCATGCTCGAGACCTGTGCCAGCCCAAATCAGACAAAACCCAGCATGGATGGGGAGGTGGGCAAGAAGCCCTAGCTGAGGCTCTCTTGGCAACTAATACCTGCTGGGAGAGGGAGAGTCAGTTTTCTTTAAGGGTATGATCCTGGATAGTTTGGCCAGGGTCCAAGGCATAGACCCACACCCAAGAGTATTTGGGGAACACAAATTAGACTTGTTAGGCCTTTATAAAAAGAAAAATAATAGAGGACTTGAAGTTGGGAAATGGGAGATGAGGTATGAATGTGCTCTAAATATTTAGTATAAAATTCTCAAGGAATCACTCTCTGTCTCTCAATAGATGGATGGATGGATGGATGGATGGATGAATGATAGATAGATGGATGATAGATGGATGATGGATGGTTGGATGAATGGATGGATAGATAGATAGATAGATAGATAGATAGATAGATAGATAGATAGATAGATAGGACTGGAGAGATGACTCAGCAGTTAAGAGCACTGGCTGTTCTTTCAGAGGACCTGGGTTTGATTCCCAGCACCCACATGGTTGCTAACAATTATCTGTAACTCTAGTTCCAGGGGATCCTGCACCCTCTTCTGGCCTCTTTGGGCATTGCACACCTATGGTGCATTCACATACATGCAGACAAAACACTCATAAAATTGATAAAATATTTTTTTAAATATCTAAAAAATGTTTCCATTTAACCTTGTATACTTTAATAATCTTATTTTGCTTTCTTTGTGGTTTTGATGATCCAACCCAGTGCCTTGTATATGCTAGCTAAGTGCTATAGTGCAGAGCTCTACCTCTGCCATCTATTTACAGTTGATAGGGTCTCTTCTTATGCAGCATCCATACTTAGAAGGGCCTACTAGTGGTAAAGTCTGGGAAATGAATCCTTTACAGTTGTGTTCTTTATTGGAGAATGATTATCATGGTATTTCATTTACTTGTAAGTCTTTTAAAAGCTGCTTTGACAATTTTCCATCTGCGGAATCTTCAGATGAGTTGCATGGCCAAGATAATGGAATGTATTTCTAAATTTTTCCTTTCTCTGTAACCATATAGGGAATATCTATCTTTGTGTTTGGAAGACAGATTCAGGAAGGAAATTATTGTTGACCTGGGTGGGCTTTGAATTAACATTTTGAGAAAATATTGAGCCACAGTATAGGATAATATAAAGAGAATTATTTTCAGCATTAAGAAATCCTTGTTTCAGAAATTGGAAAGCTTATTGGTAGCCTCCAGTAAATACCTCAACAAGCAGAACCTACATAACTGTTATCAAATACCCTGACTCCATAGGAAATCAATGAATGTTTACCTCAAGCATGCTTTTATTCTGTAAGTATTCCCATGATTATTCTACTCAGTAGGAACAATGCGATTAATAAATTAATCTTAGCTTAAAAAAAAAGAAGAAGCTGGGCTTTAATTCCAGCACTCAGGAGGCAGAGGCAGGTGGATCTCTGGGAGTTCGAGGCCAGCCTAGTCTACATAGTGAGTTCCAGGCCAGCTGGGACTACAGGGAGACCCTGTCTCAAAAAGAAAAAAAAAAAAATTACAGTGGAAGTGTCTTGTGACTCTCCTGACAAAGGGTCTTGAGGGAGACTGTGAATCACATCCCTTATCACTTCTTAATAGTTGCTTGATTTGGGGAAATGTTCTTAAACTTTGAAAAAGTATATTTTGTTTTTATTTTTTGCGTATGAGTGTTTTGCCTGCACTTTTGTCATGTAGTACTCATGGAGGCCAGAAGAGGGTGTCAGATCCCCTGTTACTGGAGTTAAAGATGGTTATTAGCTGCCATGTGAATGCTGGGAACTGAACCTGGGTCCTCTGCAAGGGCAATCAGTGCTCTTAACTGCTGAGCCCTCTCTCTAGCCCCTTCAACTTTTGGAGTCTCAGTTTTTTAAGCCATTAGCTTGATGTGAATTAATGAGTTTGTAATGAAGAACAAGAAGAAAATGCTTAGCGAAGGCAGTCCTTCCAGTAGCATGAATTTCATACTTAAGTATAATGTAGTACTTAGAAAACAATTGGAAAATGCTTCCTTAATAATCCTGAAGATGCCCAAATGTTTAAAAAGAGAAAATATCAAAACATAAGTAAAGTAGATCACTTGTTATGGGATTTCTCAAAAAATTTAATTAGCTTTTGTGCATATACATGAGGACAACATAGTCCATAGTACTTTTCTAAGGTGGTGGTAGTGTTGTTTGCTTTGAAGTCCTGTGACGCTGCTTCAGTTTCTTCTGTCATGGCAGACAACTCTTGAATAAAAGTGTATCAGTTGGTATTTGATTGTTCAGCTATAATAATCTCCCCACTGAGAAGGTTTATATTTATAGTTGAATTCTATACTGATTTTGAGCACTGGCTCAAGTCTAGGGAGACACCCTACAGAGGTCTGGTTCAATATTCTATTAACCTGGATCTTTAGCACCGTGAGTGGTTTTGATAAGATTTCCATTGATGCCAGTATTTGACATAGCTTATTTTCCTTTGTTGAGGGGAAATTGTTATTTAGTAATTGTGCATAGTTGTGTGGTTAAGATACGAATACATCAGTTTCTCTTCAGTCCCATCTTCTAATTCTCAGAGGAGCATTATGGACAGCTTTCCCGCCTTGTCTGCCTTCACTGTGAGGCAACTCCTGTCATCCTGTGTGTTCTTCCTTAGCTTGCTTTGCCTGTTTCTCTGCCTCTTAACCCTTGCATGTTGTTTTCCAGGGCTTAGTCCTTGAACCTCTTCTCTGTGTATACTTATATTTCAGGTGATGTCACTCGGTCTTAGGACTTACATTCTCTTCTATATGCTGGTAACTTCCCAAATGACATCCCCAGTCTAGCTTTCCACTTTGAGCATCTTACTTGAATGTCTAATTGCCAGTGACCTACAATGTTTCAGCTTTACCACTTAAATGACTTGACCTTCACATCTAAAGCCCAGACCCACTATCTCTGTTACTGCAAAGACTTTGTAATAGCAGGTACAGGAGAAAAGTTGTGGATGGATGTTTCTTTGGTTGATAACTCTTCTGTTCTCTCAACACAGTCTATTCAAATGAGTATCCTAACTCTGTTTAATAAGCAGATCATACACAATGGTTCTATATTCTGTGTTCAGTAGTTATCACAATGGGCTCTATTTCTGTTTATCACTTGATGGCATATCATTTCGTTGTGAATTTGGCCTTATGTCATGATTAGCTTAAAACATAAAGTAGAAGAATCACATGAGTCTTTGGTTCAGAGAATTTGGACTAAAACCCACCTCTCAGCTCCTGAAATGCCATTATTCATTTATATTAAACGATGCTGTGTGTTAGGGTCTTTGAGTGCTTGCTTTTTTTCTTTCCCTTTAAGTAAAACTATTTTTATGGTATGTGGGAAGGGTGTGAGGTTTAATAAGTTATTTTTAAGAGATGGTTCTTAGTCAAATATGATTGGAATAAGCATTATATTAGGGCAAAAGCTTGATTTTTCCAAGTTTTTTTCTCACATAGATAAGTATAGAAAGTGGGTTCGAGTAGAAAGTGTTTGTGCTCTTTGCCCTCCAGGGGTGGTGGTGATTTCTCAAGTGTCATGCTTATGGTTTACACAGGAACCAGCTAGAGCTGCATTCTGTAGAAATGGCAGGTTTACACCCATGAGTCATGGATCTCCAGCATTGCTGGAGAGCTGTCGATTGGAATGCATTTCATTTATAGTTTGAGGGTGGGAGGGAAGGAAGAATTTCGGTTTCTTTACTTTAATGCAGCTTGCTTTTTTGAGAGAAGGAAAGAATGGGTGAAGTATTCTAAGAATTCATCTCTAACTTCTTTTCTTCTCACATCCATTTCACATAGCGAAACTGGTAGTGCTTGTTCTAAAATACTGCGATGGATGAGCTTCTATAAATAGAACTTCTATTAATAGAAAAAGGAGCTATTTCTTGATAGATTCCTAAATTCCTAATTGGATTTTGACATTTTAATGGAAGTTACCTCTTTCTTTTGAGACAGTAGTGTGGGGACTTTTCTTAAAAAGTCACTTAGTGTCTTAGAGTTGTTCAGAACCCTGAGATTTTCCTCCCATTTGAAGACAGATCACCTGTGACATGTAAAAATGATGCTGGGGCTGGGGACATGGCTCAGTGTGTAAGAGCAAGCATGAGGACTCGAGTTTGAACAGTACCTAGGTAAAAAGCTGGCTGTGGCTGCCATGTGTGTCTAATCCCTGTATTGTAGGGCAGAGGTAGGCGGATCTGAGAGCTTGTTGGCTAAACTAGACAAAAAAAAGCAAGCTTTGGGTTCAGTGAGAGATCTATCTCAAGGCAGTAAGGCAGAGAGCCAGTGTGGGAAACACCCAAGGTCCTGCTCCAAGCTCCATGTGCTCTCATACTTCTGTGCACACGCTACACACACAAAACCAGACAAAATCAAAAATGATGTGTCCCCCAAAGTTCATGTGTTGAAAACAACCCTCAGCGCAATAGTGTTGGGGGCTAAGATGCTTACAGGGTGACTTAGGGCTCTATTCTCCTGAATGAATGGGTTAATGCAATTATTTGAAAGTGGGTTCGTTTTAACAGGAGTAAGCCCCTCGTGAAAGGATTTGTTTGGGTCTCTTCTTTTTCTCCTACTGCCCCTTTTTTACTTTCCATATCTGGGTCTCTTTACTTTGGACTTCCAAAACTCCAGAATTATAAGAAATGCATTTCTTTATAAATTCCCTTGTCTGTGTTATGTTCTAGCAGCACAAAACGGGCAAAAGCACCACTGTCCTGTCATTAAAAGGGTATCTGCTTTGAGTTGTCTCTGCCTTCTCTCAACACCACATTCTCATCCATCCTTACCCCACACATATCTGGCAGATTTAAACCAGATGCTGTCTGCATACTCTTTTTTCTCCTCTGACTTCCCATGATGATCAGGATTCAGGACCTCATTTCTTTTTCCCTTTATATGAATCTCTATTTTTAAAAGCTGTAAACAGGTGTCCAGTGGTATAAGCAACAGTTGGAAAGCAGAGATTGCTTGTGGTTTGGAGAGTGACCAAGTATCTAGGGAGGTGAGCTTCTCTGATATCAACACAGTTTCCCGAGAGGGCAACGCCCAGGTCAGCTGGTGCCACTTGGGGCAGGGCAGGACTGGGCTGGGTCTCTAGGAAGCTTCCTGGCTTTGCTCTGGAAAGTATCCTGGGAACAGAACCACTTGATAGGCTGCAGTTGTTCTGGGAGCAGAGGAGCAAGGGAAACTTATTCTGATGTCAGGGAGGATACCAAACCCAGTGCACGATGATGCTTGAGTTCCTTGGAGAACTTCAGATTGTTATTATTATTATTATTATTATTATTATTATTATTATTGGCTCAGGAGGCCTGGACTGAAGGCTTGGAGTGATGGTAGGTAGGGCCAGACTTAAAAAAAATTTATTTATTGATTTACATGGGTGGGGAAGGGCCTTCTTATGGCGGTCAGAGGACTACAGTAGGAGTCAGTTCTCTCCTTACCATTTGGGTCCTAGGGATTGAATTCAGGTCATCAGCCTTGGCAGTAAGCACCCTTATGTGCTGAGCCATCTTACCAGTCCTGGGGCCAGACTTTTGACCCTTTATACTGCCTGGAGTACCCAGGGTGAAATTTTTCCTATGCTACTTCAGGAATTCCAGCATGAGATTTGGCCACATTTTCCCCCAAGAAATAGTTCAGACAGAGCAACATTTGATCCTAACTGAAATTGGCTTTGGAAATGGAGGCCAGGAACTGGTGAGAAAAGATGGTTTTGGAACCTGAAGGATTCATCACTTAGAGGATTATGGTGTTGGGTCAGAGAGTAGGAAGATTGGACCTGCTTGTTGTAAATGAGGAGTTCAATAGTATCTTGAGGGAAAAGATACTAAGTCATGAATGAGGACTAGAAAAGGAATTCTGTGTCAGACACTCTAAACCTTGGTTGTAAATTCCTTTGTATCTCTTAGCCTTTGATCTGATGGGCTGGCTTTGTGAGAATAGCTAACACACATGAACACTCAAATGGTGATGCTGTGATAAAACATGTACTGGGCTGTCTTCTGTTCTCTACGTTCTCAGAGGTGATGTGGTGGTTTGAATGAAAATGTCCCCCATAGGCTCCAAGTGTTTGGATATTTTGTCCTCAGATGATGGCACTATTTTGGGAAGTTTTAGAAGGTGTGGCTAGCCTCCTGGAGGAAGCATGTCACTGCGGGTGGGCTTAAAGAGTTCTTAAGCCTTGCCAGATCTCCAGTCACTCTCTTGCTTCCTGTGCCTGTGTGATGATGTGAGAGCTTAGCTTCTGCTGCTCCTGGTACAGCCACCTTCAGCCTTCATGCCTCCCCACCATGACAGACTGTAATTCCCCTGGAACTGTGAGCTCAAATAAACTCTTCCTTCTATAAGTTGCTTGGGTCAGTGTTTCTATCACAGCAACAAAAAAGTGACTAATACAGTAATTGGTACCAGAGAGTGGGCTGTTGGCTGTGAAGAATCTGACCATGTGGGGATTTGAAGAAATGTGGAAGACTTTGGAAGGTTGGGCCAGAAAAGTGGTTGACTGCTGTAAGCGGAGCTTAACGAGCCATTCTAGTAGGAGCCTGGAAGAAGGTAGTACTGAGAACAATGTAGTTCCAGAGGGAAATAAGGACTTAAACAGCAATTGGAATATTTTGGCAAAGAGTCTAGCTGGAGTCTGCCCACAGCCAAAAACTTGTCTGAGGCTAAATTGAAAAGCCATGGACTAATTTCTCTGGTGGAAGAAATTTCAAAACAGCCCAATATAGAAATGGTGACATGACTATTAATGGTGAATATTATACAGATTTACAGAGGAAAAGAGCAAATGCAGCAGAAAGAAATACAGAATGTGCAGGATGGATTAAAAAAGGGCACTAGGAAGATTAATGTTGGAGCCCTGGCATGTGATGGAGAGGATCCCATTGATAAAGGGATTAAAGTGATTAAGGAGGGGCCTAGAGATTCAAACTAAAACAATCGAGAGAGTTCCTCCAGGGCAAGACCACACCTGGTTAAGCCTCCCCCTTGTGAAAGGAAAATGCTGCAGGGACCACTGAAGAGAAAAGCTTCTAAAATGGATAAAGCAGGCTGGAGTCCATCCCAAACTTGCAGTCGAACTTGGCATTGTTGTTCATCTGGTGCTGGCTTTAGAAGCTTTAGAGGCATGAAAGATGGAAGAGTGAAGGGGTCATCAGTTCTTCCTCCGAGGTTTCAGAGAGCCTGGGAGGCCAGGCAGCATGAAGCAGGGGTTCCCCTGCCTAGAGAAGGCCCTGATAGGCCATTGCGTGAAGCTGTGAAGGTGAAGCCTGGTTGGCAATGGAGACCCCAAGAAGTTCATGATGTCAGAGCTGTGAGGCATCTTCCAAGAAGACCTGCACACAGGGAGTGGTACCAGCCTGAGAGAGATGTGTGTTGCACACAGCAAAGCTAGAGAGGCTGAGCCATCTAAGCCCTTTGGATTTAGTGTTTGCCATGCTGGTTTTTGGTCTTGTTTTGATCTGTTTTTTCCTTACTATCCCTCCAGTCCTCCCTTTTGGAATGGTAATGTGTATTCAATTCCACTGTATGTTGGGAGTATGTAATTTGTCTTTTGATTTTTATAGAGGCTTACAGTTCAGATATTTATCTGAGTCTTAGAAGAGACTGTGGACTTTTGAATAGTATTGAAACTGATAATGGCTACGGGGACTTTTAAAGTTGGACTAAATGCATTTTGCCTTTTATATGGTCATGAGCCTTATGGGGACCAGGGGAGTAGAATTTGGTGGTTTGAATGAAAATGTCCCCCATAGGCTCCAAGAATTTGGACATTTTGTCCTCAGATGATGGTGCTATTTTGGGAGGTTTTAGAAAGTGTGGCTATCCTGGAGAAGCATGTCACTGGGGGTGGACTTAGAGAGTTCTTAAGCCTTGCAGTCTCTCCCATTGCTCTCTTGCTTCCTGTGCCTGTGTGATGATGTGAGAGCTTAGCTTCTGCTGCTCCTGGTCCAGCCACCTCCAGCCACCATGCCTCCCTGCCATGACAGACTGTCATTCCCCTGGAACCATAAGCTCAAATAAACTCTTCCTTCTAAAAGTTGCTTGGGTCAGTGTTTCTATCACAGAACAGAAAAGTGACTAATAAGGTCAGAAGGCATGGCTGTGGGGGGTGCAGTGTGTGGGCCCAGAGTTAGCTCTTTAAAGATTCTTGGAAATACTTTGGGTGCCACACTACAACACAGCTGACCAGTTGTGGTATATTATAATCTCTTCCATTAGTATTTTCTTCTCAAACTGTGGAGGACTACTGCAGGACTTAGTTCTTTACTTCCCCATGTGGATCCCAGGGACTGAATTCAGGTTATCAGGCTTATCAGTGAGTACCCTTTTATGCTGAGCCCTCCTACCAGTCCTGGGGTGAGGCTTTTCACCTTTCATGTTAAACTTCTGTGCAGACAATCCCTCCCCCAACAAATGTTGAGCTTTTGGAAAACTTGAAGGGTATTTGACTGCTGTCAGCGTTGGTACCCCAAGGATGGGTGGAGAGGGTTGGCTTGATGTCATCATGCATGCTTGGATGATGATAGTGCCAGTGTGTCTTGTCCTTTGTTCAATCTTCTTCTAGAAGTACTTTCAGATTCTTACTTAAAGCTATCCATATTAAGAGGTCAAGGAAAATATAATGTGACAGAGTGTTAGTGTTGAAAACTATGTTTCAGAGAAATGTCTCTTCTAGGGGAAAAGAGTCTGTATGGGGAAAAGATGGCTGGCTTTCAGCCACTACCCTAAGCTCCAGAAGCCTGGTTGAAGTAGATAACTAGGACTAGTCTTGAAATATCTTCCTCTGCCAGACTTAAGCACTATTGAATATCATTGGCAACCAGTGAGGTTGATGCTGTTGTTCCCATTTATGGATGGGCCTTTGGGGGTAGTGAGGCACCAGGATCAGTTTTTACAGAGGTCAAAGTGCAGTCAGAACACATACACAGGGTAGACCCCAGAGCCCCGAGCTGAGCTGCCTCCTCATGGAAGAACCTGGAATAGCAGCTCTTGAGGAGAGTCAGGGTATCTGGATTGGACCTTTTATTTCTCTAGTACTCTGGTTAAAAATTAATTCTTGACTGATCCCTACCAGTTTTTTAAAATTTGTGAGTAGCAAAAGGATTAGAGCTAGAGGTTCCATGGTCTAAGTATACCATGTGGCTGTTAGGGTACGGTGATGCCAGCTGTTTGAGTCGCCTGGTAGCACAGTTCAAAGGTCTGTGATGGGCACGTATGTGCTGATTCTTTGTCAGGCAGCAAAGGAATTGTCTGAACTATTCAGGCAACGGTGTGGAATAGCTATACTCTGCTTGCTTTTTTGCAAGTATTAAATGCAGCATTTAAAGTTAGTGCATGATCCAGGGATTGAATAAGGGTTGCCACAATATTCAAGATAGCTATGCTTGAAGATGACTTGACTATTATTGACCCATTTTATCACTTTAAAAAAAAATATCTTATTTTTATTTTATGTGAATGACTGTATTGACTACATGTATGTGAGTGCACCCGTGTTGTGCAATGCCCATGGAGGTCAGAAGAAGGCATCAGATCCCCTGAACTATAGTTACGGATGGTTGTTAGCTTCCACGTGAGCGCTGGGAATCAAAGCAGGATCCTCTCTAAGAGTAGCCCGTGCTCTTAACTGTTGAGTCATCTCTCCAGCCCCCATTTTATCACTTTTACAGTAAATTTTTTTTTATGTAGATATGGAGTCTTTACCTTTTTATTTTTTTAAGAGAGAACAGCATGCAAGATTTAGCTTGTTTTTGTATTTTTGTATGTCTCTTTTGGGGTTATTGAATACATGATTGTAAAGACTTACATTTTTTTTTTTGAAGGGTTAAATATGATTTAAAGGAAACTTTTGGGGTTGGGGAGGTGGCTCAGTCCAGCTCTACAAACATAAGTATCTGGGTTTAAATCCCCAGCACTCGAGTAAAAACCTGGCTGTGACTACATGTGCCTTGTAGCCCCAACAATGAGGGGTGGATCCTAAGAGTTTACTGACCAGCCAGGCTAGCCTAAGCAGTAAGCTTCTGGTTCTGTGAGACACCCTGTTTCAAGGCAGAACTTTTTGGATTCTCATGGTAGGCTGAAAAATTTAATAAAATTCAGGGCTTGGGGATATGACTCAGTGGTAGAGTGGTTGCTTAGGATACCTTAGGCCCTGGGTTCCATCCCCAGTATCACAAAACAAATTAAAGTAACTGCATGTAGAGGATGGTTATAAATACAGAAAAGGACAGGATGAAGCTAGGAGTGTTAGGCAAGTTACAACTTAAACATTAGCATCTAGTATGCTTTTACCAAGAGGCTTTTGTGGGTAGAATGGAAATAAGAGGGCCCTGCCCTTCCTTGCTGATGGTCTGAGGACTAATTCTTGATGAGGGTAGAGATCCTAGTCTGTATATTTCCTCTTAATCTGTTGAAATAGGGGACATTATCCCCAGTTTATCAGACGGGAGTGGAAAGTCTGAAAGTAAATGGCCCAAATAAATATAACCAGTGGGAATCATATCTGACCCCAAACCCTTCCTCCTTAAACATGGTATTATGTCAACTTTGGACACAATGGCTGTGAGGGAATTACTCATCTTTGGACTAGGGCAGGTTTACTTTCAGTTCCGATGGATTGTGTAGTAAGCTGGCTTATTACCTTGAGCTTCCTGTCTCCACTTGTTTATTTAAAAGGCCTTGGGGTTGTACCCTGTGGTCACTTAAGCCCAAGAGCTGTCTGGTTCCTGACTTTATACACCGGGATGTTGCGTCAGTGTGAACTCTACTCCAGCAAACCATTGACCACCTGAATTCCTGGCGTTCCATTTCAGATAGGACAGCAATTTGGCTGGCCTGTGTCATGTTCAGGAGCATGTTGTAAATGCTCATATTTAGAAAGGAATGCAAAATGAATGGAGGGCAATAATGCAAGATCACTGCTATTGTATCTAGTAGAGTAGGAGGTCTTACCTTGCATTTTCAAAGATGGCTTATCATTATAAAAAAGTTAAAAGCAGATGGAGGCCTTGGACTGGAAACCTTTGTTTTGCACTGTGGGAAGGAGGTAGGGGGTCAAGAGTACTCTATTCTTGCTGTTCAGAGTGTGTTTATGATAAAAGTGAGATCCCTTTGACACCTGTATACCCTTGCCTCTACATATTCATGGTACTTTTGAGCTTTGGATAATTTACTATTTGAAGTGATACATTAGTCATTATTTGAACAAAGGGCTAGTTGTTTTCACAGCAGTTTCTAGTAACATTCCCCACTTATGATTTCCAGAGGAAAAAAGTTACTAATTTTCACAAGATGATTTTCCTTTTTTTTTTTTTTTGCCTCTCAAGTGCTGGGATTAAAGGTGTGTGCCACCACACCTGGCAAGATGATTTTCTTTTTATCGAAGAAATAAATTATAGTTTGAGTACTTGGGCTGTAAAATTTATTCTTAGTTTTTCTTTTTTGAAGTATAATACACATAAAGAAAAGTATATGTATTATAAATGTACAATTCAAAGATAGCGTCATAAGTTGAAAATTTTACAGGTTGAAGATTTCTGAATATGCTTAGGTAGTCAGTTTCCATATCAAAGTACAATTTCCCAGCATCTGAGAGACTTTGCCCTTTGCTACCGCCTTTTCCCATTCTCTACCCCAAGACTAATTGTTATCTTAATTCTAACAACAGGCCTTTCTTTTGCCTATTTTACTACTTTATGCTAATCCATTTATTTATTTATTTATTTATTCATTCATTCATTCATTCATTCATTTATTTAGTGTTTCACCTACATGTGTATATATACACATATATGTATATGTGTGTGTATATATATATATATACACACACACGCACACACATATAAGTGCATCCATATATGCAGTACTTGCAGAGGTTAAAAGAGGGTATTTGATCCCCTGGAACTGGACTTAGGGATGGTTTTTAGCCACCATGGGTGCTGGGAACTGAACCTGGGTCCTCTACAAGAGCAGCCAGTGCTTTTAGCCACTGGGCCATCTCTCCAGCCCCTAATCCATTCATTTAATCTGTACTCATTTTCTTCCCATCACTTGTGAGATTGAGCATAGGGCTGAATGCAGTTGCCACTGTTTGTTCCCACGTGCATGTATTTCACTGTGTATGTACTCTGTAACAGAAAGCTCCTGTAAACGTCTTGTATAATTTTGGTAAACAAATAAAAACACTGTTGTTGGGCATATACCTAAAAATGAAATTAGTAGGGCATGGAATATGGGCATATTTAGCTTAAATAGATAGGACTAAGTGGGATCAGAATGTAAATAGTTGTACCATTTACATTCCTCCCAGTAAGGTAATGTAATGTGAGGGTTTTTAGATTTTTCTATTGAGACATTTTTTGAGGGGTGAGAGATACATATTACTAAATGCAGTTTGCTTCATATTGTTCTGTGAAAAGGAATCACTGCCTTACAGATACTTGGAAAGCTCTCTTCAACATTTGTCTTTTTCTCTCTATGTATGAATGTGTGTTGTATGTTACCTGTTTTATATGTGTGTATTCTACATACATGTTAACAGTATGCGTATGCATGTATTTTATGTTTGACCTGTTAAAATTAGGCTGAAAACTATTTCAGAGGCCATTTAGCTCAGACTCCTACAGAGGGAGTCTCACTGGTGCTGTGTGTCTACGTGATGGAAACATGTGCGAGGGTGGCCTAGCTCTGTTCCATAGCACATTGTTGCTTCTTCAACACTGAGGTGACATCTGCCTCCTTTTGATTCTCCTGTAAACATCATGTTCTTTTAAAGGTGAACAAAAATGACCCACCATGCTTGTAATAAATTGGGGACTCTTCAGGTGAAAGTTCATGGCCATTTATTAAACTACAACTTTCAGCTTCTACCGGGCCAGGATCTCTCAGCAGTTTGAGAGAAAAACTGCAGAAAATGGAGAGGAAAACTTGATGCAAAGATGTTTGTTTTTTTTTCTTTTAGTGGAGCATGTGTTTGTGTGTGTGTGTGTGTGTGTGTGTGTGTGTGTGTGTGTGTGTGTGTTCCTGTCCTCAATTTTCTTGTCATAAGCACACACTGATTTTAAAAAACAACTCGATTGGGTTTAAACATTGCTTTAAGGGAAACAAACCACCAAGTAGCATGAATATATTAGATAAAATGATAAGATAAGCAAAGCCCTTTCTTTTTTATAGAGAATATAGTCCATAATATTTAAATCATTGGCCATGGAGACATTTTTCTGCTATGTGTTTTAACATTTCTGAACTCCCAGATGATCTTAATATTCATGGAGCTTTAAAATAAAAATGAAGTTTTAGTAATAGTTAATAATTTCAGATCTGTGGGCATTACTAATCAGTGTTTTTCTTTTCAGGCAAGAAGAGACTAACAGGAGAGTGAAAAATGTAAGAATATTATAAATAGCTTTTACTCTACGTTCTATGAAATAGTGCTGAATCTAAGATGATATGCTGTATCATCTTTTCTAATTAAATTTTAACTAGAAACCAACTAGTTAGACTCTTAAGTACGCTTAAATATATGTGTCACAATGCATGGTTAGAGCTTATGTTCTCTGACTTTGGTATAAGAGGAAAGATTAGGTTTTGGAGGTTGGTTGATGTGCTACTAATGTGGAAGGGCAAACTCAATTGAAGATTTAGGGGAGCAAGTAGGAAACTATCAGATTAGACTTTAAGGCAAACACTATTTAGAGATGCTGGGAGAGGAAGAGTCAGTTTTCAGTTACAGATAATTATCTAAAAGTGACAGCTTTATTTTAAAAAAATCCTCATTAAGGAAGCTGAGAATTACTGATTTCTAGGTGTGTAGTCTGTAGTTTTATTGTAAAAGTATTGAGATTAGAAACTTCACTTGCAATCCAGGGAGATGCCTCAGTGGGTAAAAGAGCTTGCTGTGCAAACCTGCTGACCTGAGTTTGGAGCTGTGGAATCCATGTAAAAATCCAAATGCAGTAATGTGCATCTGTAATCCTAGCACTTTAATGTTGAGACAGGAGGCAGAGACAGGAGAATCACCTAGAAGTTCATGGGCCAGGCATACATAGTGCAACAGCAACAAACAAGAGATCTTACCTCAAAACAAAGGTGGAAGATGATAATCAACTTCTAAAAGCTGTTCTCACCGGGCATGGTGGCTCAGGCATGGTGGCTCAGGCCTTTATCCTAGCCTAGGCAGAGGCAGGCAGATCTTTGTGAGTTCAAGGCCAGCCTGGTCTACATAGTGAGTTCCAGGTCAGCTGGGGCTACAAGGAGACCCTGTCTCAAAAACTGAAAAAAAAAAAGGCTGTTCTCTTACCTCTGCATATGCACAGACACACATTCTCTCATTTTCTCTCTCTCTCTCTCTCGCTCTCTTTCTCACAAACACATAGAGTTTTACTTATGGTTACTCTTATCACCCCCTTTTGAGGCAGTTTCTCATGTAGCCTGGCTACACATATGACCTTGAACTTCTAATCCTCTTGCCTCCATCTTCCAAGTGCTGGCTTTACAGATGTGTACGAACAGGCCCAGTTTTATGCAATGCTGGGAACCAAACTGTTGGCTAGTGCCAACATTCTACCAACTGAACTATATCCCCCATCCTTGTATTTTCCTCTTAAAATTATTGAACTCACACAGAGGGACATCTGGGGACACAAATTTGACTCGAAAGTCCCAACATATATGACAGAATACATGAACTCTTGCAGGTGGGCTATATGGGGTGCATATAGGGGAGAGATCTAAATATTAAGACACTGTATGAGATGCACAAAAATTTAATAAAAATATACATTGAAAAAACTGGTTTCTTAAGAGTAGAGTATATGATTACCTTTGGAATCTGTGCTTTTCCATCTGAGAACCAGCAGTCCCTTCTGCATGAAATAACTACCATCATCACAACTTTGGCTGAGCCTGATTGCTAAACCTAGTCACAGTTGGGCTTGTTGATGGTTGTGCTCCTTCATTAAAGGAGTGCCAAGCAGGGTCACTGGACCCTCACCTGAGTATCCAGCCACTCTTCCCAGCCAACTAGTCCAGCCTTGGAAGACAAAAGAAAAATGAGGAAGAACACAATAGAGGGATGTTTTTGGAAACCCTTGTCAAGAAACTCCAGTGGACTCTCATATGAACATTTGAAAATTGCCCTGTTCTTTTTTCTAGTTCCCTGTCTAGAACTTGTAATGCTAATTACTCTTACCTTTACTTCTCCTTCACATTTCCTATTCATGATTCAAGGACTTTCTTTTCCCCTTAGAGACAAGAGTTATGCAATTTGGGGGTCTTTTAGATAGACCCACTGAAGGGGTACTCCAGTTGCCTCACCCTGCATCCCTGTTCAGCATGAATGGAGCCAGAGTGGGCTGCGTCCCTATTCCCTATTGGCAGTTTGGGTAACCCCTTCAGAGGATGGTGTGATAAGAATAGGAGGTAGGAATTGGCTAGGCAGTTAGGGTAAAATGACCCCAAAAATGTCAGTTTCTTGGCTAAAAGTCAAAATGTCTTTGGGCCTGTTAGCAACACACTCTGTTCCAAAGGCAAAAAATGTCAAAATGTCAAAAGTATTTGGGAGCTTGTATCTAATCCTTAAAAGATTTTAAGGTTACCTCTTCAGAGGGGGGAATGTTGGAGGGGAGGGAGTAGGCATGGATTTGATCAAAACATCTTATATGCATATATGAAACTCTCAATAAAGTTTTTGTAAAAGTTAAAAAGAAAAAGACCAAGAAATAAAAATAAAATAAAAAAAGAAAGAAATAAAATCTAGCAGGAATAATTAAATTTCTTTTTAAATGTGAACCTTTTCCTTATCATAAATTTAAGAGTTTACTTTTCATCCATAAAGTAATAGGAGCTACCATTTATCCACCTGCATTTGAACTTGTAATCTACCTGCATTTAAACTTGTAATTGGTTACCAAATAGACTGATCTTGTTCTTTTTGTTCAGGTTTTGATAACCTTGTACTGGCTGGGAAGAAAAGCACAAAATAATCCCTACTACAATGGTCCTTATCTGAATCTGAAGGCTTTTGAGACTCTTTTAGGCCAAGCTCTGACTAAGGTAAGGAACTACATCTATATGAGCCGGTCACTACAGGCACGCATTGCTTTCTTGTCCTCTTCCCTTCTCCTTCTCCTGGTCCTCCTCTGCAGCAAACATAGCGACTGTCTGTCATCTGTCAGGTAGGGCTGGGTTGGCAGGATGGATTTGTTTTCTGATTTTATGTGTTCCTGCCAAGGACTGGATTATGTATTTCAAGGCAGGTTCCAAGGTATAGAATTTTATCTCTTATTTTCTGTAATTTGATGACACACACATTCGATTTTTACACACTATATAGCTTACCTATTTCTATACTCATTATGAACTCATGCTGTAGTAAAAAGGTATTCCCAGGACTATTAAGATTTATAGGAGTTACTCAATTTCTTTATATTAATGTGTTCTTATCATGGGTAATTATCTCTGTTGACCATATTCCAATATCACCACACTGCCATTGTTTTTTGAAGAGTAATGAATACTAAGTGAAATTTGATAAAGTTTTATTTTGTTTTGAGACAGGGTCTCATGTAACCCACACTGGCCTGAACTTGTTAGGTAATCAAAGATAACCTTGAACTCCTGTTCTTCCTGTTTCTACCTCCCAAGTTCTGAGACTGCAAGCATGAGTTACTATGCCTGGCTTATGAGGTTTGAAAGTTAGAACTCTTCTTTTTCTAGATATTTCTGTGCCTTCATATCAGTGGAACAAGCTTTCGAAGCTTCAGGGCTATTTAATAAGGGCCGAGGACTGAGACTGAAACTGACTGAATTTGTCCTGCAAAATCTTTGTTTATAGGGCCCTAATGGTAAAACCAATTTCTTCTGGGTCATTCATCCAGGGAATTTATAAGGCTCAGAAGAAAATGTATGTTCAAAATGATAAAATATCATCTGATTAGTAGTATTTGCTTTATGGGATTTTCCAATAATTAAACAAGAAAGGTATTTATTGTTGGTTTCTGATGCATTCTCATAATGAAATAAATGTCACTTATGATTGGAACAGAGAAACTTCAAGGCCTGATGAAAATCATTGTCTTGCCCTACATCTGTCTATCCATATCTTTAAAATTTACTTTTCCTGCATCTATCACATACTTTGTCAAGAGATGAGATTATAGGACCTGAAAGATTTAGTTGTTTTTTTGTTTCTTTGTTTTTTATTGTAAGGAGTTGGCAGCCCTTGGGGCTTGGGGAGATGGCCCACATGGTAAAGTGCTTTTCAAATAAGCGTGAACCTGAGTTTTATCCCCAGAAGCCACATAAATAGTTGGGTGTGATGGTAAACTTATGGAATCCCAGCACTGGGAAGGTGAAGATAGGAGGGTCCCTGGGGCCTGCTGGCCAGCCAGTCTAGCCAACTAGGTGAACTCCAGGCCAACAAGACACCCTGTCTCAAAAATAAATAAGTAAATAAATAAATAAATAAAGATAAGTTAAAATAAAACAAACCCTGCCACCCCCCAAAACAAGGTGCATGTTTCCTGAGGAACAACACTTGAAGTTGACTTCCCACCTCTACACACATTTGCACACATGTGCAACAGTACCCCAATACATATGTATATCCACACAGAAGAGTAGGCATCTCTTTATGCACATTTCTTGGGTCAGTTAATTGAAGTAGTAGTTGGAATATTGCCATACATGTATATTGTGCTAGATATTGGGAAAGCACTCAGTCATGGCAAATGACCCAGCCACACAGAGCACAATTGTCTGAGACCAATGAGCAGATCAATCCCTGTCATGGAGGAGGGCAAGGCTCTTACAGGGGAATTGAAGGGAGCTTTGGGTACAAGAAAACCTGGCTTCACAGTTGTTTGAGCTAAGAAGATATGCACTTAAAAACTATGTGGGATTTGGGTGTATGGACTAGTGGTCTTTACAGCATCTTGAACTTTTAATGGCAATGACTCAGGATGAATAATCTCAGAGCAGAGTTTGTGCTCGGAATACCTCTTTACCAGTTACTGTTTCCTGTTACCAGTGTCAAAGTCAGAGTGGGTAAAAAGGGGTTTGGTTGATAAAACAGTTGTTATGTTCCATTTTTCCATGACCAAGTAGGAAAAGCCATTAGAGGCCAGTGACTATATCATTTGTTTTGCATCTGTTCTGTTAAAATATGGGCCATTAGCCGGGCATGGTGGCGCATGCCTTTAATCCCAGCACTCGGAAGGCAGAGGCAGGTGGATCTCTGTGAGTTCAAGGCCAGCCTGGTCTTTGTAGTGAGTTCCAGGCCAGCTGGGACTACAGGGAGACCCTGTCTCAAAAAAAAAAAAAAAAAAGAGACATTATATTCAGCATACTTTCCCAGTTCACTGGTAATGCTAATGCCAATCGGGAATATAAATTATAAAATCTGTTTAAGAGTCAGATTGTAAACTGGAGAGTTCTCATTTTAGGGGCCTTGTCAGAGTAAAGTCCTCAAAAACCAGACTCCAGGGCCAGTTATGTTATAACTGAGGTGAGGTGGGTGAGGTGGCCCATCGTCAGTCACTTCAACATTTATGATGTCAGAAGTCATATTTTGTTGACTTGAGATTCCCACAGGTACATGTTCAAGAAACTTGATGCAGTTAAAGATTTACTTTAGGATGTTTACTGTTATGTTTTGAGAAGTGTTTTGTTGGCAGCAGGCCTGGCTTCCCCATCTGCTGGGGATGGCAGGTGAAAGGCAGGTCCAGGCATTTCCATGCTGTGGCGTCAAGTTTAATGCCAGGATGAATACCAGGCTTTCTTGACACTTCAAACACTCATCAGACAATTGAATCATGAACTGGTGAGTCTGATTTAGTCAAAAGTTGACCCGAAGCAGCAGCTGATATTTGTTGTGAGCACCTGCCAGCCGTCTTCATATGTTGAAAGTATTCATAATAAAAAGCTAAGAAAATCACACAGTAAATATTCATGTGACCTTACCTTAGTTTTTCAATTTTGGCTGCATCTAATAATGTCCGTCCATCCATCTGTATTTTTATTGAACTATTTAAGGTAAATTTCAGATACCACGTTATTCCTGTGTACTCAGAGTGCATCTCTTAATAGTAAGAATATTTTTCATTATAGCTACAACATACATTTAAGAAATCTACTAAATATTCTGCATTATTGAATGAATTTTCCAAATGGTCTCTCTCAAATTTTTTTAAATCTATAAAAAATAGTAATCATGATTTAATTGAAGTTCACGTTATATCTTATGAGTAATTCCTATGTTCTTTAAACTGACTATTGGTAATCTCACCTAAAAGTAACCTTGTGATTTTCATTTAAATTAAGTCCTAATTTGAAAAAAAAAATCCAGTTACGGAGTTAAAGAGACAGCTCAGTGGTTAAGAGCACTTGCCGCTCTTACAGAGGACCAGAGTTCAGTTCTCAGCACCCACATCAGGGGGTTCACAACCTCTTGTAACTCCAGCTCTAAGGGATCTGATACCCTCTTCTGGCCTCCTCAGGCACCTGCACATTCATACACACAAATACAAACACACACACACACACACACACACACACACACACACACACACACAAAGAATAATTAAAAAATAATGTTTAAAAAGTCCAGTTAAGTTTTGCCATTATTTCAGAGAAGTGTCAATTTAAAAAGCTTATTTTGGGTCAGTTCTATATGTGTTATAAACCTATAGGTAATATCATTTGTCCTATTTCTGTGTACTTCTATATAAACCAAAAAATGTTTTATTTAGTTCTATGGAAGAGAAGTCTTACATGTCAGCAAGCATGCATGCATGCTACCCTTGATTCAATAAAAACAGCCATCTAGTTGCCAACACTACACAGATTTCATAATTAAGGGAAACAAATGAATTCCAAGACGTATATATTCACTGTTCTAACTTTAAAACGTTTATTTAAAAATTTGTTTTTGTTGAATTTTTGTGTTCATACAGAATATCTCAAATACTCAAATATATCATTTTTATACCACTGTCCCCATAAAATTCTTTCTTTTTGTTTTGAGAGTAAGTAGTGATATAGCACAAATTAGGATTCCCTCTTGGGGTTCTTAAATTATGTTATTAATGAGACCAAGAATGGACTTAAATGGAAGCTTTATGACAATTTTATTAGAGTCTAAAAGAAAAATCTTTGGGGCTGGAGAGATGGCTCAGTGGTCAAGAACACTGGTTGTTCTTGCAGAAGACCAGGGTTTTCAAATCCCAGCAACCCACAGGACAGCTAACAATTGTCCATAACTCCAGTCCCAGGGGATCCGACATCCTCTTCTGACCAATGCAGGCATTACACGACATGGGTGCACTTACCTACATGCAGGCAATACACACATACACATAAAATAAAAATAATAAAAAATTTTTTTAAAGTTAAAAACAAAAATCCTTAGACCAGTTGGCCACACCACCAACTTGCATTTTTTTTCATTGCTAGGTGAGGAAGATCTGAACTTCCTAAAGCAAGAGACTCTAGATAAGCTGACTAGACCTTATGTTCACTTTCTGATCATTGTACAATGTTTCCTTCAGGCTCTTGAAGATTCCAGCAGCCTGAAAAGAAGTGGCCGGGACAGTGGGTACGGGGACATCTGGTGTCCCGAGAGAGGAGAGTGCCCTGCCCCTCCAGGCAGCCATAGGAGGGAAGATTCCTTTGAAAGCTTGGATTCATTGGGGTCTAGGTCCCTGACTAGCTGCTCCTCTGATCTTACACTTAGAGGTGGACGGGAAGGTGAGTTGCATTTTTGTCTGTTAGTTTATTTTTATTTGTTTGCATGAGAAGAGAAAATGGGGGGCAAGAGAAAGTAGAGAAATGGAGTAACAGCTGTTGAGACAAAAATCTCACTAAGATGTGGATGTTAATAGCTGTGTGAGTTGGGTGTTTCATTGCTTCCTTCCCCATGATGACAGTTTTCCTTTTTTGGGGGGGGGGTCTTTTGTAGCCCCAGCTGTCCTGGAACTTATTATGTAGACCACGCTGACCTTGAACTCACAGAGATCCACCTGCCTCTGCCTCCCAAGTGCTGGGATTAAAGGTGTGTGCTGCCATGTCTGACAAGTTCACTGTGATCTGTTTTGTCAATGAGATTCTCTTTTGTGATAGAGGCTTCTTGACAGGTATCTCTAAGACCTATTAGCTCATATGCCTAAACATAAAATATGTAAGATTCTGTAAGAAGTCTGCTCTAGTTTCTGAGTAATTTTCTTTCTTGGCTTACTTTTACCAAAAAGATTTAAGAAATACTGAAGAGGAAAACATTTTAATACTTTATCGCTAAACTTTGATGGTTGGGTAACATGGAGACAGGCAGCATCTTCTGGTAGTGGTCTGCTCTAAGCTAGGACAGATTAGGTATGGGAGGACAAGTTAATGCAAGTCCTGTTGTGGGAAAGAACCTTCATTTAAAGTCAAAAGCCTGGGGTCAAATCAGTCATTGAAATGCACATCTTTGGGTTTTAGGAGCTGGCACAGAGGCTAAAGGTATTTGCCATCAAGCCTAAGTTCCATCCCCAGGATCCAGAATGCTAGAAGAAGAGAATCTTGCCAGCTGTCCTCTGACCTCCACAGGCACACCATGGCAAGCCTCAATCTATACATATACGCACAAAATAAATAATTACATTTTTAGTACATAAAGCCAGGTGTGGTGGTGCACACCTTTAATCCCAGCACTTGGGAGGCAGAGGCAGGAGGATCTCTGTGAGTTCAAGGCCAGCCTAGTCTACATAGTGAGTTCTAGGACAACTGGGGCTACAGGGAGACCCTGTCTCAAAAAAGACCCCCCCCCCCAAAAGCAATGTCTTAATTCTGTGGCTACTCAGTAGTGTTAAGGTTCTGACTAAATATTCATGTAGGGTAGTCTGAATTTAGTCTAAGTAGAAACCAGAAATAAAATTTCTTAAAATACTGGGGATATAGGTTAGTGGTAGAGCACATGGTTAATATTCATGAGACCCTGTTTGAACCCCAGTACTGCCCCTCAATTTTTTTTTCTTAAAGTATTTCTGTGCTTCTATCATCATTACCAGGAAAAAAAAAAAAAGCCAAAAAAACAAAACAAACAACAACAAAAAAAACGAGAGCTCTGGTCGTGAACTTGTGTTCCATTGTTG
Source organism: Nannospalax galili (assembly GCF_000622305.1). NCBI lineage: Eukaryota > Metazoa > Chordata > Mammalia > Rodentia > Spalacidae > Nannospalax > Nannospalax galili. Next base: position 330,125 of record NW_008344645.1, read on the forward strand.
GGGATTTCATTTTGTTTATTATGGACATTAATACATATTTTTTCCCAAGATTTTTATTGTAAAAACTCTCCAACATCAGCAAACAATGTATAATTTGTTTTCCAAAAGTTAATGAAGCATAAGACAAGCTAAATACTTTAACTTTTAAAGTAGTAGTAGTGGTAAAATGTGAACGCTTAAGTATTAACCTTTGTAATTGCTACTGTATTTGTTGGCTGTTTGCTATCTAGGTGTGACATTTTCAGAGCTCAGATGACAATGATCATACCTGTAGGGAAATAGATCTAAGTTTATAACTGAAAATCTCGATGCGCTACGTTTGTCCTGACTGAAGAGCCCATGACATACAGTGTTTTAATTTATATCTGGCTATCAGAGAATAAAAGAGGGAAAGGCTGTGGGATTTGTGGCATATGCAAATTTATCACCAAAATATAGTGAGGTAGTGGTCCACCATCTGTCTCTTCTTCTGACACTTGGGTTCCTGCCTGATTTGTGTGATCAAAAACAGAATCCGTAGAGAAATCACTTCTGGGTCTATGGAAAGAAGTTACAAAGGGACCTTGATTAAGGAGTGTGGAGGCCTTTGAAATTTTAAGTAGGGTGTTGGGGGGGGATTCCAGGAGAATATAACTTTTCTATGATTACTACATTAAAATTTTGCTCCCTACAACATTAAAATGGGTGGTCATGACCATTAGGATGATAGTTTTAGGATAAGGAAAATATAAATTTCTTGAGTTCTGTGTGAAAACTTTTATCAGGAGTCATATCTATGCAAGTACAAACTATATTAGCTTTAAAAATATTGTAACTTTAATAACTGGTTTTCTTGGTAAGAAAAAAAATGGGTGAGATATAGTTAACTTTGCTTTTACCTCCTCTTCGGGCACACATCTCCTCTCATCAAGACAATATAAAATTTGGAGAATGTATCATGGAAAAAGATTGGAATTGGGATAAGGAAGACTACTTTCTTTGTGGAAGTGTTTTAGAAATGATGTTGTCTCTTCTGGGACTTAACAATTTTACAAACTACAATTCAAATGTGGTTTTTGTAGTATTTTTTTAATTAAAAAAGCACTTTAAAAAAAGATTGTACCTTTAAAACTTCAAGAGCCAAATAGTCTGTGATTTTCAAATTTCACAAGGTTTTGGTAAGCAAACATTGGCACTTAAATTTTTATAGGGTGAGTGGTTAAATCTTATTGACTTCTGGTCCCCCTGGTCTTGGCTACCTGTCCTTTCCCGCTTTGTGTCCTGACTCTCCTTTTACCATGTTCATGTGACACAGCTGTGTCAAACCACTTCTTTTGAACCGTTCTGTGTTGTTTACTGTACATTCCTGTCTGGCAGGAGGGAAGAGAAAACTGTGCTTAGGTCAGGTTAACCTGAAGGTGTTGAATGTAAGAGCAGGTAGCTGTGAGGTGCTGTGTGCACCTGGGCTCTGGAAGATCCAAGTCAGAAACAGGCGACACTCCCTTCAAATGGACTTGAGGCAGGAAAAAGAAGGGCGGGGAAGAGTTACTCCCTTTGAACAGATCTGTATGGTTATTCTCTTCATTCTCACTGTATTTTTTTATTTTGTTAAATATTTATTTTATGTGTATGAGTATTTTGCTTGCATGTATGTAAGAGCACCTGTGTCATGCAATGCCCGCGGAGGTCAGAAGAGGGTGTCGGATTCCCTGGAACTGGAGTTAAAGGTGGTTGTTAGCAACCATGTGGGTGCTGGGAATCGAACTGAGGTCCTCTGAAAGAGCAGCCAGTGCTCTTACCACTGAGCCATCTCTCCAGCCCCCTTACTGTATTTTTAAAAGAGCAGGCTCCCCCCGCACCGCAATTAGAGAATATATTACTATTTCTGTCTGACTTTGGATCTATCAAAGTTTTTTTGTTAAGTTTTCTTTTGAGTGAACCTTGAATCACAGGACCAGGTTCCCATTCTAATGCTTTTTCTCAGGGGAGGAAACCTGTATTACATGTTCTCATGTTGGCCTAAGACTTGATTCTTTGGGACATCAGATGCCATCTGCTCTGTCCTCTGTGATGTGGGATTCTTGTCTGTGCGAATGACCTTAGACAGGTCTAGCCTTCTCCTTTGCAATCTTGTGCAATCTTCCCTTTCAGTGCTTACTCTCCCTGCCTGTAAATTTGATAGCTGCCTGCCTTGTTTTAAATTACTGAGGCTCTGTAGAATTCCTTTGGTATCTCATTTTAAGTGCCTGATTCCATTGCTAGATTTTATTCACACTTATTATACATCAGTAAATTCTAGGAAGTATCCTGAAGGCAAAGAAGGAAGGGAAGGGCTTGAGCAGGAGATTGGGGATTTTTCTGCTTAGAATGTGTGACAGCAAAAGAATGTAGGTATGTGCCTCCAGTATGCAAAGTGAGTTCCTCCTAATGGATCTTATCACAACTTCATGACAAATTGCTAAAAATATCCCTGCTGTTCCTAACAGCACTGAGTTTCCAAGGGAGAAGAGAATAGCTGGGGGCTTTCAGCAGGAATAATCTGCAGAGTAAAGCAAGTTCCTGTGCCTTCTTTTTAGGTTGTGAAAGTGACACAGATTGGGAATTTACATTCAAAATGCAGGATTATAACAAAGATGATATGTCCTACCGAAGGATTTCATCTATTGAACCAAAGTCTGCTCTACCATTCAATCGCTTCTTACCTAACAAAAGTAGACAGCCATCCTATGTGCCAGCACCTCTGAGGAAGAAAAAGACAGACAGAAATGAGGATAACAGAAGAAGTTGGGCCAGCCCGGTCTACACAGAAGCAGATGGAATGTTTTCAAGGTATAGCATGTGATGTGGTGATGGAATTCTGTGGGCTTTCTGAATGAATTTGGTGGAATGTTTAATGTGGTTATGGGAATGGCTCTTACTGTGTTTTGTAGGTAATGCATATCATTAATGGGAAGTTGTTTTCCTACCTCTATTTTCGGTCTTATGTAGGATGAAAATAGTTGTTCTGTTTTAGAGTGCTTAGTCTTCTTTTAGATGCATGCCTTCAGTTCATATTTCAGCTGCCTGGATCACAGATAGGGTTCATTGTGAGCCCTGCGTGTTTCCTTCCATTGTTTTTCCTTTAATTTCCTATCAAATTAGCAGAGCAAAGAATGATTCTTCCAATCCAACTTTCCATATGGAGGTGTGTGGTTCTGAAAGTGGTTCAGACACTGATGATGAACGAAGGTTGCCTGATGTGATTTTGGATGACTTAGCCAACCATAGATTCCATGTGATAAAGAGGCCTGAGGGTTTCAGCTCACAGCCCACCTCTCTCAACTCTAGTCTGCAAATATTTTCTCCAGATACATTAGCCACTGGGCTTCACACACTGAGGAGGTCAGAAATATATTTGTCCTGGGTCTGGGTATCTATCATACTGCACATTGACTTCAAAAGTAACACCCAGTCTGTTTGGAATTTGTTTTTCTTTTAACACAGATTCTTTTTAAACGTCCTTGACCTTGTGTATCTAATTATTCTCTAAAGTGAGGTACTGCTGTCATGTCTTAACTTTGTCTTTAGGAGCTGTGGTGTTGAGAACGGGAGTTAATTGACTTCATTCACAGTAGTGTGGACCTTGTGAGGTGAAATGCATGCCTTTAGGGGTTCTGTGCACAAATGGCTCACTCGGTAACTTAACCAACCTGGTTGGATATTTTGAACAGTAACCAGAGGAGGACTTGGGGCTCCAAGACAGAGAACTGGCCAGCAGTCCGAGAAACTTCAACTTCCTTTTGTTATTTGGAAGAGGAAGAAGAAAAAATAACAAGTATACCCAACATTATAAAGGATGATCTTTATGTACGAAAGCTAAGTCCCATTCTTCCAAGCCCAGGGAGTTCTGTCGATCAGTTTCTTCCCAAATGTTGGACCCCAGAAGATATGAACTGGAAAAGAATAAAAAGGGAATCTTATAAGCCATGGTATAAGGAATTTCAGGGATTCAGGTTTGTCTTCATGCATGTTTCTGCTCTCCAGTGTTCACTTTTTACTCCTGTCTGGTGTGTTTTTTAATGAGGGATAGAGAAAGACTGATTGCCCCTAACACTGGAAGAAGGAATGTTTACACTTATGCCAGAGGCACACACCTAGAATCCCAGTACTCTAGAGGCTGAGGCAGGAAGGTTGAAAGGTTGAAAGTAGCCCAGGCTGCAAAGTAAGACTGTGTTAAAAAAACCAAAACGAGGCTTTTGAGCTAAGTTTTCTAGCTCACTAGCTCACTTCCACCCCTGGGAGGGCCTTCTTCCTTTCCTGATAAACTATCTCTATTTGTAATAAAAAAAAAAACTGAATAAAGCAAATGAGATTCTGGATCCTGACAAGTCCCTCTTTTATACCTGGGTATAGCCTGGCACTGATTTCAGCTATGTTCTTCTCTGTGTGCTTCTTTTCTTCCTCCTTTTTCCCATGTCACTTCACAGCAGAAGGAATTCTGACTCTGAGGATGAGGACTCGGACTCTCTCAAAAGCTCCAGCATTTTTAGTAGAATAGAAAAGGCAGAGCGTAGGTTAAACAGCAACTGCCAAAGACCTTCACTCTTGCTGAAACTAGCTACCAAACAGGCCTTCAGGTCACCGGACACCCATGCAGCTGGGAGGACCAGTGGTGCTTTGGAAGAGTCCAGGTGCACCCATCTGCACGAGCTACCTGTTTGGGTCTAGCCTTACACACCCTGTCTGACTGCTTCTACTGTTACAGTTAACCTAGCCTTGACTATGAGTCATAGAAACTTAAATGACCAGAATAAAAGCACAGCATGTAACAAACTGCTTTCTGTGTGACTGTTCAAGCTCTATAGTATTCAACATGCTATTAATAATATATATTAATAATATATGCATGACAGTCTATATGTGAAAATCCTTTTGAAAAGCCATTATAAATGCTTTTTAAAAAATATTGCTTCAACTTACAAAGAAGTGGAGAATTGAACTCCTTTTAGATAAAGGCTGGGAAGGGCAAGTCTGAAGAATGCAAAGCAAAAAAATTCCTCAAGGTCTTTTATAAGACTTTTGACCATTTTTTTTTTCTGTTCATCATGGCGTGTACTATTGCCTAAAGTTCGTGATGGCCAGCTACCTCTGGGCACATTCTAGGGGATGAGGCCACTATGACTGATGGGATAAGGAAGTTGGTACAAGAAGTGGTGCCCATGCTGTTGCCAGGGAGGTGTGCTCAGTCTGAGTTACGTAGACTCATCACCCGGCCTTCATAGTACTACTTTTCCTGGAAGCACACCCTACTGTTGTTTCTGTAGGTGATACCCAGGAAAGTCACAGAGAATGGTGTTAAACTTTGGTCTTGTTTACAAGATTCCCTCCCGTGTTCCTGCATGATAAGTGCCAGTGCTAGTTGGTCTGCTACCTAATTAACTTCTCCTATACTTAATAAGATTCTCCCTTCCTTTTTCTCTTCTGTGCTTCAGTCAGTTTTTGTTGCTTCAGGCCCTCCAAACATACTCTGACGACATCTTGTCTTCTGAAACAAATGTCAGAATCGATCCCACCTCTGGCCCAAGGCTCATAACTCGCAGAAAGAACCTCCCTCATGTGCCCGGCTATCAAGGAGATGTCCTTGAGATGCCAGCCCTGGATCCTGACTTAGAAAATGATGATTTCTTTGTTAGAAAAACTGGGGCTTTCCATGCGAATCCATGTGTTCTTCGAGCTTTTGAAGACTTTAGAAGGTTCTCTGAGCAAGATGATCCTGTTGAACGAGATATAATTTTGCAGTGTCGGGAAGGTGAAGACGTACTTCCAGATTTAGAGAAAGATGATATGATTGTTCGCCGAATTCCAGTACAGAAGAAAGAAGTGCCTCTGTCTGGGGCCCCAGATAGGTACCAGCCGGTCCCTTTCCCCGAACCCTGGACTTTGCCTCCTGAAATTCAAGCGAAATTTCTTTGTGTACTTGAAAGGACATGCCCACCCAAAGAAAATAGTAACAGCTGTAGAATATTAGTTCCTTCCTGCCGGCAGAATAAAGATGACATGTTGACTCGCAAGATCCAGTCTTGGAAGCTGGGAACTGCTACACCTCCCATCAGTTTCAAGCCTGGCCCCTGCAGTGAAGCCGACCTGCAGAAGTGGGAGGCCATCCGGGAGGCCAGCAGGCTTAGGCACAGGAAACGGCTGATGGTTGAGAGGTCAGAGTGTGTTTCTGCAAGGATTTGGCTTGTAATGGATGATCGTGTGTAACTTTTCTTGTGCAAAAAGAGAAAAAAAGAAAAAAACCCGTCAGTTCACTTAGCTCTGCATGTTGTGTGCCATTTTGAAGCATCCTGTGAAAAATTATTTAGCTTTGGGAGAAACTTTTAGTCATCTTATGAAGTGCAGTGCCATGTTTGCACATCTTCAGACAATTTAAGAAGGTATATATGCAAAGCTTGCCTTTAATCTGTAAGTTTCTAGCACCATACTGCAATATGAAGTTCGATAAAAATATTATTTTCTAATTGTATCTACAGATTTTCACTTTCATGTCGAGGCATTTCTGTAGTAGAGAAGTGCTAATTTGGTTTTGTGTTTCTCATATTTTGCACTTGAGCTAAACATTCACCTAAAAGTATGGTATTGCAAATTTCATTTAACTTGATTTTTGTTATTGACCTAGGTATCTTGGACTATCAATCTGTAGCTTTTTTTTTTTTTTCATGAAGTTTAGTGCAAACTTCCTTAAGATGCATGAATGTTATTTACTGTCTTGTCTGTTGGATTCTATATGGTTGTAGTTGTGTCCATTTCAGTAACACATATAGCTTGACTTTTTGACAATTGTTCCTTTGGTTAAACTTGGGGATGGGCAAATCTGATGAGGGTTATTAAAATGAGTAGCCCCAAATCTAACTTAGCTCATGATAGTAGGGGCCTTTCTTTTAAACTTTGTTGGCTCAGAATAAATTGAGAAAATGTTTATATTGTTTGATCTGAGTTCCGTGAGATAGGAGTTTGATGAAAATGTAAAACTCGATGAAGTTGCTGAAGACACAACCTGCTCAGATCTGCCCATCTCCAGTGAAGCTCAAGTTGTTGACAATGAATGTTTAGTAACTAATAAAATTATGGAGAGTGACCTTTTTTAATTTTTGGTTTTCTGGTTTCTTAGACTCTTTCAAAAGATTTATGGTGAGAATGGGTAAGTTTTATGGTTCATATTAAAAATAAACCTGCATATTTGTTTGTCTTTTGTGTAACTTCTTGTACCTCTCTCCTGGCATGTGGCTAAATGGGGGTGTTGTGCACGGTGCATGAGATTTTCTTAACTTTTTATTAACATTGCAGTCTCATGGTAATATTTTTGTATTTGAATGTCTAGCACATGAAGTGTTGTATAAAGCAATAGTTTTTGTTGAATTAAACATTTAAAATTTACCTTCATCCCCTTTTTCTTTTTGAAAATTTAATGATTAAGAGTAACAAGAACATTTGCCAAAGACTATGTTTACTTTGATATTTGATTCCTAAATACACTGAGCTTCTGGTTTCTGGTTGTTAAACCTCCCCCCAATAAACAACAAAGATACATTTTAGAAAGTCTAGGGTGGGAAGGACATTAGCATTTATTTGCTTGCAGTTGACAGATTTCATGTACTTAGCTCATGAGGCGCTTCATCAGTGGGGATGGTGATGGCTTCAGTCTTCCATTGGTAGTGCTGGAAATATTTTCAAGGTTCTTGATTAGGGTAGAAAGTTATAACATTTAACTTTGTAGCATAAACAGATATCTGATCCGGCTACTTTTCTTAAAGGGATTATAAGTACTCAGAGTCTCAATTCCTTGGGAGCATATAATGCATTTAACTACCTCTCTGACTTGACTCTACCTGTTCTTCCTTGTTTAGGGGTATTATGTGACCCAGTTACCGTAGGCAGGAGTGGAGCTCAATGGTAGGATTCATGCCTAGTTTGCATGTAGCTTTGGGTTCCCAGCACTCTGCTACCCCCCCTCTTCCCTCCAACCACAGTTACCAATAAGAAAACCTAAATACTTAACTTCAGAAAGCCGAGGATCTTTCTGAACCATAGCAGTCAACAGCATATATTTCCAGTAGATAATTCCAAGGTTGTTGTTGTTTGGATAACACGATATTTGTTTTAAAGGCTATTTAAAAACATTCCCATGAAGTATAGTGCCAAGGTACACAAATAAAGCACGATAATCAGTCACTTGAGACTTAATGAATAATGCATGAATTTTCAAATAATGGAACCCAACGTGTCTTTAGAAACTCAGCTCTGTCTAGAGCAGTTGTGTACCAACTTGTCATATAGGGTTTTTTCCCCTATGCTTTACAAGTTACTAATGCTTTCTTTATATTGATCTCCTATAGCTAAAATAGAACATAAATCAAAAATTGGGTTACATATAGGAGTTTAATGTATAGCCCAGTTCATGTTTATGCTTGGTGAGCTTTCTTGGAACATAATATACTAGAAAAGCATCATTGCTTGATACTGTGTAATTAAAAAACAACTGCCCATTATATGAGTTCTTTCTTCATGGTAAACACCATTTTAAAGAGGAATATGTAATATGTTTTGAGTTTTTGGCTATTCTGGCTTGCTTTATATGTTGTTGCTCTTTTAGTTTCTGGTGCTTGTGCATGCTAATAAGCACATACTCTACTACTAAGCTTTACCAATTCAATAGCCTCTATTTGGCATGTAGTACCTGTTTATTAATAAGTTGCTTTGTATGTGGCTATCAGTTCTTATTATGTTTGTCTTTGTGTTGAATGAATTTACATTTGTATGGTTCTATGACGTTTGGCAATCTGGTCATGTGGCCTTCTGACATAAATTTGTTATTGACTATCCAGAAACAATATTGTAATGTGATTAAACCACTGAATCTGTTATCAATATCACAAGGAAATCAGTATGAGGTTGCATTCAAAGAAATTAAGGCTTTTTTCTTATAGAGTTTGGACGAAGGATTTTGTAGAATTCTAAGGGGGAATGAAGAAAGGGAATATTAAGTTCACCTGGGTTATTTTCTGAGCATTTTGTTTTTTCCCTGGAGGACACCCGGTACTATCTGAGCTACTTCTCACTATCATAGCCAGGTGTGTGTGCTGTTTACATTCAGTGCTTGTGCACGCCTTACAATTCACAGGGCAGCCCCTGCAACAAATGATATTCTGGCTGAAATGTTAATAGCGTCGCTGCTGAGAAGCCTGATTTAGTTGCTAAATCTATAAATGAAATTCCTTGTTCTGTCCTTTTATTCTAATTAGTGGTAATTTCAGAGTCTCACACAAGCCTTAACATCAATTTTTTAAATTAAAGAATCCTATAATATCTGATGGAAATATGTTTAGAAATATAAATAAGCATATTCATGTTTGCTTTTGAGGCTGAGGACCCTTAACATTATTGGAGAATTTCTATTTGATGTGTAAGGCTGTTAATGGAGTTTATACTTCATAAAAGTTGCCTGATGTTGGTTCTTTCGAATCCTTTATTCCTCAGACACTCATGTGTAAGTTGACTGAAGTTGGGTTTTACGATAGCACTCCTCAAATCCAGCTAAAAGTGTCAGGAGCATCACATAGAATGAGCACAACAAGAAAATTGTACTTTGTGATTTTATGATTAATACCTTTTCCCTTAAACTTCCTGTCCTTCCCCTAAATACTATTAAATTCAACTGAAAAGGCCAGATGTTTGTTATACTTGTTTGTTTGGTGGGTTTTTTTTTTTTTTTTTTTTTTTTTTTTTTTTTAAAAAAAAAAAAAAAAAAAAAAAAAAAAAGAGGACGATAAAGACAGATTCTCTCCTTGTAGCCCCCGCTGGCCTAGAACTCCCTGTATAGACCAGACTGGCCATGAACTCACAGAAATCTGCCTGCTGAGCTTAAAGGCCTATACAACCACGCCCAGCATATTTGTATTTTTTTTAAATATCCAAATCTGGTTGTAATTTGGAGCCTTCAGAGTAAGGAAATACAACCAAGCATAGCAGGTGGATGATTGTAAGAAATTGCTTTGACTTACCAGTGAACAGTGGGTGCTGGACCTGCCCTTCCTAGTTTTTCTGATTCTTTCTTCCATGCTTATCAGTTCTGGGAGGTAGACAGGCAGGTGTTCACAGACATGGAGAAAGAGAAATGGAGATTGCAGCTTTCCCAAGGATGCAGACTCTTGAGTGGTAGAACCTACAGGGGCTTTGCCTCATGAAGTAATTCACCGAGACTGCTTGGCAGTGCTGCCACTACTCAGGGAAGCCTTGGGGCTTTAATATCATGCTGTTAGCGCTGATAAAGAAAGAATTCTTCATCATCTGCCCAAGAGACTTTAAAAGTTCTAGATTTCATCTGTGTGGCCTATGGCCACCTCTCTAATGAAACAGCTTAGAGAATTTCCAGGGGGACCCATCCAGTCATATTGGCTTCAATAAGAATTGGTATATAGCACTGTATTTTCAAAAAGTAGAATCAGCACAACCTTACCCAGTTACCATAGTTTAAGTTGGGGAACTGAGGCTCTGAGAAGGGAAGTTCGGTGTGTTCAGTAGGTGAAGGCTTCAGCTGTGCCTGGAGCCCTCCCCCTTGTTTCTTGCTGGTGCCCAGGCCTGCTATGGAGTGTACTCCCATGTTAATGGAGTGACGTTATATACCCTAGGGAACAGATTGTGCTCACATCTCTGCCTTTACAAGGACTTGTCTGCTTTAGCCAGTGTTTGGCTCACTTTGTTCATGCTGTGTGCCTCATGGGGGCCAGGCTCCACTCAGTGCTGGTGAACTCAGGGAAGACATGCAGCCTCACCTTTGACTGGCACACTGTATAGGAGAGAGCATGGTACTGCCACCTAGCACAGAAGGAGGAAAGTAAGAGAGCAGCCATGGGGATTCTGGCCCAGTACAGATGGCTCAGCTTGCTTCCGATGAAAACACTGAAGTATGGATTAGCATTTCCGTTTTGTTCTGGAGTTTTGGCAGCTTCACATGCTGAGTGACTGGCCTCCCTTCATGCCTTGGATCTGGATATTTTCTTCCCAGTTTTTATTGAATATTGTTTGTTAGCTCAAAAGCCTCATTCTTTGTAGGTATGACATAAGTGAGTTTATATTCTCATATTTACACAATTCAGTTTGATATGCAGTTCTAGATCATGAGATATACATTTGTAGATTCATATATGTTCACTTGTATGGTCATATCCTCTGTGTAATCAATTCTTCACTAAATCTATATAATGTTATAAAACTTTGGAGAGCAGTAATGCTGTCCCATAGAGTGAATTTGAATTTTTTGTGTTTAGTATATTTTATGTGATTGACTATGCAGTGACTTACCTCGTTCTTAGCACAGGTACTGAGTATATCTACATGCATTATACTGTGCTAATACTTTTTCCTTCCAAGTAGCATATGGCTTATGAGAGAAATGAGCTGGGCATGTCTGTGCACACAGTATAGGACAGAACTAAGTATTAATACCATAAAAAATGTAGCTGAAGCCCTAGAAAAGTTGAGGAAAGGACCAGGTCACTTTTCACATGGAAGAGCCCAGAAAGACTTTATCCCTTTATCCATGTGGTAAAATACTATTAGATGATTAAGCGAACACATTTGTGGAGCACTTGCTATGGGCTGGCCTTTGTTTTAAGCCTAGTGATACACCAGCAAACAAATCAGATGTAATTCTTGTTAATCTTAAAGAACACAGTAGGTGACATGTAAATAAACATGACTTCTGTGCCAATAAATGGGTGAAGAAGGAGGGGAAAGGTGGAGTAAGCCTGTAGAGGCATTTGCTGTGTCTTCTAAGACGGTTAGGGAAGGAAGCATTGAAACATTTAAGCAGATACGTTGGAAGCGAAAGAGAAGTCACTGTGTGAAGAGTATTCCAGGAAGACTGAAGAGTGAGGGGAGAAGCAAGAGGTGAGCCTGAGTAAGATGGCCATTTGGCAGAAGAGTGAGACCAGGGCAGCATGTTGGAAATGAGTGTGGAAAGGCAGGCAAGAACCACATAATGTCAGGCCATGCAGGTCTTGGAAGAGCCTCCTTTGAACTTGAGATGGAAAGAAGCTGGAGGGTGGGACTGAGTGTGCCAAGACCTGGCTGTAACTTAGAAAGGTCTCTCTGGCTACTCTGCTGAGCATGTTGAGCTAGAGGGTAGGAGCAGGCAGATCATTGGGATTCTCCAGGTGGGAGATGTGATGGCTTGTATCACTGTGCTGAGAGCAGAGGAGGTGAGAAATGTTTATATCCTAGAAATAGGGAGCCATGTAACAGGATTTATGGGTGGGATCAGTGTTGTGAGTATAAGAGAGGCACCTGGATGACTCCCAAATTTTTGGCCCCAAGTGTGGAAGGAGAGAGTTGACTTTGAGATGAGGAAGATAAGTGTTGAGTAGGAGGCTATGGAGTGAGCCTAGCCCATGATGTGATATTTTTAAAAAGATAGGCATTGGGGAAGGAAAGACTTTTGAGTTGGAGGGAGCATTTGAGGAAAGGCTTTCTTTGAGAATTTAAGCAGCTCTTTTGGAAACCCAGGTGAGGGTTGCCTGTGCCCTGATCTAGACTATTGGCAATTGAAATGGAATGAGAGAGGCACTGAACAAGAAGATAGCTAACTGAAAGTGGGGAGAAGGGAGGAACAAAAGTGAAAAGTGGCTCTTAGGTTTCGCATGTGGATGACTGAAGGTAGGTATCACCACTAACTACAAGAGGAAAAGCAGGATTGTGACTGGCTACATCAACAATAACTGTCTTTAGTGAGGCACACTATACAAAATCTTTTCTAGATAGTATTTCAGTGGGCCTCCTTGCAGTTGAGGTGCCTAAGGGGATATCTATGCGTAAATGCCTATTCATAGCAGTTGGAAAAGAGTCAAAGGAAGGGCAGGTCCTAGGCTGTCTCCTTCAGAGTCATTTACATGGCAGTTGCAGTTGCATTCCTGAGCCAGTTAAGGATCAATGTGTGATAGGAGAACCTGAAGTTTAAGTGCCCAAGGAGGTAAGGTAGAATTATTTACACAACTAAAAGTATAGTCAGTTGCAATGAAGTAACTCAGAAGTACAATAGGGAAGAGTATTTGGGGTAGCCAGCCTTTCAAAGCTCTCTGGCCAGGCGTCACGGGTGCCTCACACCTTTAGTCCCAGTACTCTAAGGTAGGCGGATCTCTGTGAGATCAAGGTCAGCCTGGTCTTCATAGCGAGTTCCAGGCCAGCGGGAACTACAGGAGACTGTCTCAAATATTAATTAATTAACTAATTAATTAATCAAAATAAACACTCTGGCTTTCTCAATCTGCCCTGCTTTCAATGTTGATCTGACTCCTGCCTTTCCAGGAGACTTTCCATCATCTCTCTTCCTCCTCTGTGCAGGCTACAGGATACCAGTTCTCTTAATGCATATGGGCATGAGTATATCCCATCCCACACATTTTTTTTGTTGTTGTTGTTGTTGTTGTTCCAAGCCGAGTCATGAACACTGTGTTAATGAAGGAGAGGGTAACTGAGGTGGTTCTGATAGGCTGTGGGAAACTGTGGTCCTCAGAGAACAGGTCCAGCCAGTGGTACAGTAGATCTTAGAGAATCTTTGAGAAGACTCAGCACATCTTTCATGGTATTGAACTTGAGGAGAAAATATCAGGTAATCACTAAATTATTTAGCATGTGCCTAGAAAAGCAGCCAAAGTTTAATAGGTTATCTTTGAGTGGGACAGAAAAATACGAACAGGTGATGCTAGTGACTAATGGTTATTTTTTTCTGCAGTGATCTTTTTATGTGCTGACATCTCCACATATGAATATTGGCTTATTATGTTTAGGATTGTTCAGGATTACTCTGGCCATTTTGTGAAAAATACCTCACATCTGAATTGAGCGTCAGGCTCCTGTTTCTGTGTTTCGGAAAAACACCATCTATCTGAGTTGTGCTGTTCTAGTGATACCTTCACTGAAGCATCTAGGTAGTGCAATAGAAATTTAGGTGGAATTTCTAAACAGAAGCCCGACCTCCATTGGAGCCCTCAGGCTGGCCCTGGGACCTCGGTGACCTGGGTATTTTTGTTGCAGGAGCAAGTCTATGAGTGACGTCAGTGCAGAGGATGTTCAGAATCTGCGTCAGCTGCGGTATGAGGAGATGCAGAAAATAAAATCACGAATGAAAGAACAAGATCAGAAATGGCAGGATGTGAGTGTTCTTGAACTGGGAGGGAGGACTGAATGTGCTTTTCTTAAAAGGAAGTCAGCGTACTTAAAGGACAATCCTCCTTGCTATGATAGGACTCAGTTCTGTAGAAAATGTGATCGAAGAGTTCCAAAACTTTTTTCCCATTACAATTATATATTTTAAAGGCCATTATTAAAAATGTAGAAGAGAGTCTGTTGTGAGTTCTCAGAGTGAAGTTACTTTCGAGCAGTATAGTAGTCATTGACTTGAGTTAGTGTATGAGTTGGGGTGTGACTGCTAATTATGCTTTTATTAGGAAAAGACTCTTGCTCAGGGTTGGGTTTGAAGAGGAGCAGGATCTAGCACTGATCTTGACATTAGTTAGGGAGACATGGAAAGATTCTTAGTTTGATGAGAATGGGAGAAATTATATCACAGGAATATTTTTGCTGAAGTCTATCTAATGTGACTCAAAATTAAATATTTCAACAGAGATGACATATCTGGATGTTTATATGGATATAGACTTAAACTTTAGTTGAATCTTTAAAGAAAAAAAGTATAACTTTTTTTTTCTTTTGAATATAGTTAATTCTTATAAACTGCAGGAATAGGGCTGGAGAGATGATTCAATGGTTAAGAATACTTGCTTCCTTTGCACAGAACCTTTGCAGAGCTTGGTTCACAACTTGCCCGCAACTCCAGTTCTAGGGGATCTGGCCTCTGCCAGCTCTGACACCTACATGCACATACCCACACACAGACATGCACACATACACATAATTAAAGTTAACAAAATCAATCTTAAAGAAACATAAATTATAGGACTGTAAAGAACTATATTAGATAAATCATGTGTAGTAAACCCAAAGAAGTTTGAGAATAGTTTCATGGTAAGAGAGCTGGGTGATCGTATGAACAAATGGACGAGATCGAGAAAACCTCAATTTCCAAAGATTTTATAGTTCTTGCAGTGACACAGAACCTTTGCATGTGGTTACACTGATAAATTCTAGTGCATCTTTAATTTGAAATCCAATTTAATGATCAAGAAAGAGCAAATAGGACTCTTGATGTGGCTTAATGGTAGAGCACTTGTTCTAAAATTTGTGACTCTAATTTTAATTCCCAGCACTGGAAAAAAAAACAAACCCAAACTATTGGGTAATTCAGTATCACTTTGTTAAAATATAAGGTGAATTTTTGGTATGAAAATATTGAGGGTGGGCTACCCATTAGATGGGGTCAGGTAAATATTCAGGGTACTACTTTCTTTGGGGGAAATAGTTCACACTGGTTCAGGTTGTTTAAAAAGCAGGGATGGCCCTGTCTTCTCTGGAAGGGTATAAAGCAAACTTGCTTTGCATGTCCTGGGGGTGAGGCTTGATTTGATCTGAGACCTTGGATATACTTCCCTTTGGACTGGAATGTCTCTTAGAATCCTTAGCATGGTGTTTCTCTGATTTGGAAAGAGAAAACCTTGTAGCTTTCAAAATCTCTTAACCCTGGAGTATCCAGACTGGTTTGTGTCACTAGGGGTAATTGAAAACCCAAGTTAGATAGATTGTCCTGGGGTCACTTGGTTGGGTTAGAGCACATTTCTGGGGATGTGAGAAGCAGGTGTTGCCTTGTGCCTGCATGATGCTCCCTGTTGCCCTGACCCATGTGGAATCACACTCTGCAGTCATGGGCAGTTCAGTGTGATCTCGCCAGAGGACCATCTACAGATGTCCCCTTCTGTAGGTGAAGTCCCCTTTTCCTTTGGGACCCTCATTCTCCTGAGCAATCCCATTGCACTAGTCACTGACCTTTATTTACAATCTACCTTTTCCTTTCAGTCTGTTGAAGGGAACCACATTTTAAGCATCTATATGTTTCTGGGGATTGAACTATATACCTTAGTAAGACACACTTGAGCTAAGTTGTTACAGGAGTGTTTCTATCACCCTAAGGAGCGTGTGAGTCAGGATTTTGGAGTAAAATGAAAATGAATTTGAAATAGTTCCTGACTGACCTAACCTGTAGCTAATTACAAGCATTCAGCATTCTTTGAGAAATAGGCATTAAGGTGACACTTTCTGGGAAAATAAAAATGGGTCATGTTTTAGACAAATATAAGAGATAAAGGCTTAGTACAGAAACACTGGCTATAAAAAGCAAAATTAGGGCAGCTTGGCACAGGTGGGAGCAAATGGTCTCAGCACTGTAATGGGATACTCCAGGGTGCTCTTGCTGCAAGGAGAGGGTGTGGAGAAATTCAGGTATGACCGGGCTGATGTGATTTCTTGTCAGGACCTTGCAAAATGGAAAGATCGTCGGAAAAGTTACACTTCAGATCTGCAAAAGAAAAAGGAAGAGAGGGAAGAGATTGAAAAGCAGGCTCTTGAGAGGTCTGACAGAAGCTCCAAGACATTCAAGGAAATGCTGCAGGACAGGTAAGGGCTGGACACCCCTCATGTTTGGAGACCCAGTGTCAGTAATGAAGGCTTTGTGGTGTTCACCAAATTTCAACTGCAATCAAGTATCTACAGGGTGCTGCTGACTCCAAAGCATTAAAATAATATTGCTGAAGTAGTAGTCATCTGGGTTAACAAGAGTGCTTAACATCAGTGAACAGGATTTCTTTGTTTCATATTGTACATTCCAATGCAGAAGTAGGAGGCTTTGTATTTGGTACAAAGATAAAACTGCTTTCTCTCCTTTAAAGTGAGTCTAAGAATGGAATGAGCAAACGCAGTCAGCTTTTACTTTGAATTGTATAAAATATAGCATAATTATTCTTTGAGTTTTAGTCATAGAACATAAATTATATGTTGGGAAATTTATAAAATGTGTTTATTTTTTGTGTTGTAACATAGTAGGATAAAAGTGAAATTTAAATTTCCTGTGAACAGGTGCTATGTGGACCTGGAGAATATTGATAGGTCAGGGAGAAAGCAAATATGCTTTAAGACTAATGTCAAAGAAGTAATATACTGCCAGGTGAAATAAACAAAGATCCTTTGTGTTCAAAATGCCAATGATAAAGAGTTTCATTCACTTAAATACAACAGTTAGTCTGAGAGCTAAGTACTCCCTACTGACTGCAAGATGAGGGATTTCATCAATGCTATAAATATGAACAGTAACTTTTAATCTGTAATTACTGTCCGTAGAATTCTGTCATGCTCCAAGAGACTATAAACTGATTGGATCTCCAGAAAAGCCTGTCTTTTGTGCTTTTTATTTATTTATCATCTTTTTGAGACAGGATTTCCCTGTAGCCCATCTGGCCTGGAACTCACTTTATAGACCATGCTGGCCCTGATTTCACAGAGATCACCTGCCCCTGGCTCCCAAGTGCTAGGATTAAAGGTGTCAGCCACCAAGCCAGGCTCTGTGCTCTTATTTATTTATTTTTTGTCTTTTTGAGACAGGGTCTCCCTGTAGCCCCAGCTGCCCTGGAACTCACTGTGTAGACCAGGCTGGCCTCGAACTCACAGAGATCCCCCTGCCTCTGCCTCCCAAGTGCTGAGTGCTGGGATTAAAGGCACGCGCCACCACACGCGGCACTCTTATTTTTATTCATATATTTAAATTTTTTTTTGAGACTGGGTTTCACTTGTAGCATTGGCTTGTTTGGAACCTGCTACAGAGTCCAGGCTGACCTGAACTCATGGAGATCTCTTCCTTCCTAAGTACTAGGATTAAAGGCTTGTGCTGTCATGCCTGACTCATTATAAATTTTATATAGCACAACTTTGGTGGGTTCAAATTGGTTTTGAGTTATTTATAGTGTTTTATTTTGGAAGACAAATTTGTGAATAAAAAGTCTGAAGAATCCTTTGTTAAATTTTGTTTCTTTTGTTATTAAAATTTCTGTTATGATTAAAAATATCCATTTAAGATATCTAAGGGCCCTTATATTTAAAAGTCAAGTTATCATAACCTCCCTCAGTTGAGGCATTAAAATAATTATGTCATCATAGTCTATTACTGTCATGCTGATTATTATGTCCAGTCAGTAACCATTTACACATTAGTTCTTGCCTTCCTGCTTCTTGGGCCAAATGTGTAACTTTGTGGTGACAGTGCCTTTCTCTCTGTGAAGGGAATCCCGAAATCAAGAGTCTACAGTTCCTAGGAGGAGGTTGTATTCTGATGATGTCTTGGATGATGAAGTGGTCCCTCCAACAGTGACTCTGTCAGAAGGCAGCTACCAGAGTGAGATAGTGGAAGAGAAGGGAGCAGCTTATCTCAGTGAGAATCCCAAAGAAGATGCCACAACTTTCACGAATAGACAGGACAGTACAGCAGCTGAAATGCAGCATCCTTCTAACAGCACTGCAGAAGAACAGCATCTGGACCTTCTGTCTTCTCAGCCTCCAGCAAATACACGAATGGAACAGACTCAGGTTTCAGCTTCTCTCCCCAGAAGCTACCAGAAAGCTGATACAGTCAGGTTAACATCTGTGGTTACAGCGAGACCTTTTGGCGCCCAGTCAAGGGGAATCTCATCACTCCCCAGATCCTACACGGTAAAAAATGCTGCAGGTTCATTTAATCTGTTCTCCTGATCATTGGGTTGGGGAACTTGTGCACAGGCCAGAGTTGTAGGTACTGGATGTGTAAAATGTAGATGGCACATACAAACAGCTTTCATGCCAATTTAGATCCCAGAGAAATTTATTGCTTAAAAACGGCTGTGGTACAGGGTTGAATAAACTTTAAAGAATGAGTAGGATGCATTCTAAGGCAGAGCATTTTTTCCTCTCATTTTTTTTCATATACGGCTATGTAAAGCATTCAGGTGAACGTTATGAAATTGCCAGCAGTCAGCTCTTTTTGACCTACAAAAGAGCAGTTTCATATGGCTTAATCTAAATTTGTCTTCACGTCATATATATGAGGTTTTGCTTTATCCTGATTTCCCACTTTAGAACTTGATGTTCTGAGTATGCTTTTATTCAGATATGTGCGTTTATATTTCTGTTAGGATTTTTGAATAATATAGGAGACTGAAGCATCCTTCTTGATACCAAAGTGGTTCCTACTGTGCACCTGACAGTTAACCTGAATAATGTAAAAGGAGCAATGCAGTCTTAAAAATCAATCATGTTTCTAGTCTGCTAATCTAGATCTTAAAATTCAAAATCTGGAAGAGAAGAAATAAATGTGATTTTAGAAAATTAAGATTTTTGAGATGATAGGCCCACATCTAAGAGTACTGGGGAAACGTAGACTCAATAGGCCTTTTAAATTTTAAAAAGACAAACAGTAGAAGACTTGAAGTTGGGGCAGTAAGTGGGGGAGAGGAAGCTGAACATGATCAAAATGCATTGTACAAACTTTTCTTGAAATCAGTAAAAATATATATGTGTGCAAAAATTAGAGTATTTGGGACAAAGGAAGCCTGCACGAATTAGCCAGGAAACCCCTGACCACTGTATTAAGGAACTTTCGGCCTATTTGATAACATAAAATTTAAACTTCTATGCTAGGCACCATTAACATAGGACAGTTTAAGTCAAGAAAAGTATTATCAAAATGTATTCTAGATAGGATAACGCTAAGGTATAAAATATTTCTATAACTTGATAAGGGAAGGATAAACACTAGAAATTGATGTAGAAAATGAACTGGAAGTGGAGAGGAAATTTATTGACATAAAATGCAAAG
Source organism: Nannospalax galili (assembly GCF_000622305.1). NCBI lineage: Eukaryota > Metazoa > Chordata > Mammalia > Rodentia > Spalacidae > Nannospalax > Nannospalax galili. Next base: position 349,929 of record NW_008344645.1, read on the forward strand.
AAGCACACAGCCTCATTAGCATAAAGATCAGGTAAACAACTTTTCACCCAACAGATTGACAAAGATTTAAAATGCTCGTTCTCGTGTTTGTGAGGCGTCAGAGAAACAGGTTCTCATGTACCCTGTGATTATATTGTGACAATTTTCCTTGTAGAAATGATACATAGATACTGCATATAATAAAAGCTTTGATCCAGTAAATTTATGGAGAATCTGGGCTATAATATAAAAGCTCCAGTTATAAAGAGATACTGGAATTGGTTACAATATTTTTGGGGAATGAGGGAAAGCTTAAGTAATTTTAAGTATACATCAAATGAGTAAATGATTGATGGTATTTTGAACAATTGAAAGAACTAGTTTCGAGTTCTGTCTGTTGATCTGGAGTGATGTGAACAAGCAAAACAAGTTTCAGAAGTCTGCATATTAATGCTTTTATTAAAATAATTCTACCCACGTAGGTGCATATTTGTAGGTGTAAAGAAATGTATTCCAGGCTTTTCACAATAGTTACTCTGCTGTGGAAAGTATGTTACTTTTGTAGCTTTAAAATATTGAGTCCATTTTTAAGAAAGACACTAAAGCTAGCAGAATATCGCCTTTAAAAATGGTGTTTCCTATTTAGATGGATGCTGGATGGAAGTATAATGGAAATGTTGATGCTGCCAAGGGAACTCAACACAATTTGGTCAGCGCCCCTGCCCAGAAGCCTGATGCCAGCCAACTTGTTTCAAGCTCATTCAGTGAAAGAGAGGCAGCCACAGTAGAAGATATGGCAAGGGTACCGTCTCCTACACCCCCTTCCTCATCTCTCTCTCAAGACCAGGCTACCATTTCAAAAACAACACTCTCTTCAATGTCCGGTCTAGATTCAGTGTCTGACTCTGGAGAAGGAAGGACCTCACCACTGAGGGAGGCGTCAAGGTCCCAGGTGAGTTTAGGAGGGCTCGTTATCATCTGGCCCTGGTACCTAAGGATTTCGGTCTGGAAACAATCTTTCCAGCCTCTAGCTGTTATAATGCAGGTTGATATTCATATTATGCAAAATTCTATTATGGTTTATTTTTTAGCAGATCTTGGAGGAAACAGGTCCCTTCTAACTCTTAGGGGTTTTTATTATTATTATTATTTATTTAATCACCACATGATTAGAAGAAGCATTTCATTACAGCTTTAACATATTCAATAACGATTTCCAGAGCAAATATCCCAGATAACCCTCTTGAGATGTGTCTCTAGAGACTTGGTGGACCAGTCTCTCCATGGAAATTAACTGATCTTAAGGAGACATTGATACACATGATGGATGCTGGCCACTAGGGACACAGCATTTTGTTCTCTCTTAACCCTCTAGTGGCTTTTAATGCTAATTTGTACTTTAGAGTGGCCAGAGTTTTGAATTACTCCTTGTGTCTTGGTGGGAACATTGAGGTTTCGTTCCAGTTTGACAATTGTGATCCCTAACGTGTGGAGACTAAACATAATATGTCATCAGACTGGGAACGAATGGGAGTGTTTGTCATTTTTCCTGTTTAAAATCCTTACAGATAACTTTCAGGAGAATTATTAGGTTATAAATGTTCTTTTAGACTACATGTAAAACCTACTAAAAGTCTTTGTCTAGCAAACAAAGCTTAGAAAAAACAAAACAAACAAAAAAACCCCCAAACTCCTGTTAAGCAACTTGATAGCTGCATAAACCGCCTTAGCATGGAGAGGTTTTTATGGCTCCTTGATTTGGAATATGCCTCCCTGTGCCTTAGAACACATTTGTCTTTCAATGCAAAGGTTTAATATGTAACTTTAATAACATGTGAATAAAGTAGTTTTATGTGAAAAAGTTTAGTACAATATATTTATTTAGTTTTATTAGGTTTTTAATATGTGTAAAAAGCTTTTAAAAGTTTAAACTTTGGTTTCCTGACTGTAAGGCACTATGTGCCCAAGACACTTGGGAAATATAGGAATAACAATAATAATAATAATAATAATAATAATAATGTTTTAAAAAAAGAAATAATTATTGTTAACACTTAGGTAATTTTTTTTTTTTGAGACAGGGTCTCCCTGTAGCCCCAGCTGTCCTGGAACTCATTATATAGACCATGCTTAGACCATGCTGGCCTTGAACTCAGAGATCCGCTTGCTTCTGCCTGAGATCCATCCCGAGTACTGACAACCCCTTTAAATAGCAGGGGCTTTCCTTATCCTAGCTTAATACTTTTAAGTCACATCTTCACCTAGAGCCAGCTCTCTGGGAGTGTGGGAAGCAAACCCCCATCTTTCTCCCTGTTGACAGAGGTCCTGGAACTGTACTAACCAAGGGTAACTGTGTCCTCTTGGCTTTTGAACTAAGTATATAAGTTAGATAGCATTTCTTGAATTGGTCTGGAAACTGTACATCATGTTTAATACTGTTTCCAAGGGAAAAAAGAGAAAGAAGTACTGAGCATCATCCATGTGCTTTGACACCTTTTAAATACTTCATTTCATCTTCTCAGTAAACTTCAAAGTAGGTAGTATTATCCCTGTTTTTGCTGGTGAAGTACTTGAGATTTCAGTTATATGACTTCCTCAAGCTGGTGATACATAGGCCTGACTACAACTCCCCTGATGCTAAGTACTTTCCTCTTCTATATGAATGCTCACATCTCATGATTGACTTCTGTGTCATTAGTCACTAGTGCTGACTGATTTTATTTTTTATTTTGTTATTTTCTTTGGTATTTTGAGACAAGGTCTATCTGTAGCCACAGGTTGCCTGGAACTTGCGGTGTAGACCATGGTAGCCTTGACTTGGTCTCACAGAGATTTGTCTGCTTCTGCCTCTGCAGTGCTGAGACTAAAGGTGTGCACCACCATGCCTGGCTCTTAACTTTTGATTTGAGAATTTCATACACTGTATTTTAATCATATTCAGACCCTTCCCCCTCTCCTCCCCACCTTGCTACTCCCTTCATGTCCTCTATCACTATTTGTCCTTTTCTTTCATTTTTTTTCTTTTAAAGCTTATTGAGTCTAATTTGTGTTTCCCAAGTACTCTTGGATGTGGGTCTGTCCCTTGGGGTCTGGTCAACCTACCAGGCATCACACCAGTAGGAAAAACTGACTCGCTCTCTCCTAGCATCCATCAAATGCCAAAAGAATCTCAGCTAGGGCTGGGGCTTCTTGACCACCTCCCCCAACCATGCTGGGCCCCTGTCTTGCTTGAGTTTGCACAGGTCTTGTACATGCTGTCATAAGTGCTATGGGTTCATATGTTCAAACTACTCTATAGTGTCCAGACAACACAATTTCCTTGTAATCTGTTGACTTATTATTTGTTTTTATTTTATTTTATGTATATGAGTGTATTGCTTGCATGTATGTAAGTGTACCTGTGCATGCAATGCTGGTGGAAGTCAGAAGAGGGTGTCAGATTTTCCTGGAACTGGAGTTATAGACAGTTACTAGCCACCATGTGGGTGCTGGGAATTGAATCCAGGTCCTTTGTAAGAGCAGCCAGTGCTCTTAACTGCTGAGCCATTGCTCCAGGCCCAAGCTGACTTATTTTTACTATTGCTGTTTTCAGACTGTTAGAGCCAATGGGAATGGAAGTGCCTTGTGGTCTATAGAGCTACACATTTTTGGTCATGTTATATTTTGAAACAGGGTCTTGCTGGAGTCTGCCAGCATGCCTACTCTTAAAATCATTTTGAGGAAAGGTAGTATATGTTCGTAAAAACTTCCCCTGAACTGAATTTATTTGTGAAATGTGGAGCTTGTGTTCTCTCAGAAAGGCATGAGAGAGATACCAGCAATTTTCTGAATTGTTAGTACAGAAGATTGACTCTGATTTTCATTAATTCTCATCAGTGGTAACATGAAAATCTTAGTTCATCAATTCTGGAAAAATAATTTCTACTCTTGTGAAACCAAGCCATCTTTGTCTTTAAGTAATTAGAGTCTTCTTCTGGTTCATCATTCTGACAATTGGTAGACAATCTTAGGTTTCAGTGGGTACTTCTGTTCAAATTGTACCTAATTTGAGGGATATTGCTTTTATTTTAAATCCTGAGTCGTTGATGAATAAATGTTATTTTCTCTTTTCTGGCATAGACAACTGAAACCACTTTGGGTAGTTTATTAGTCATCAGAAATCTAGGTTTCCCTCAGTAAATTATGTTCTTGTTCTGTCTAGTTCAAAAGGTAATTCCCTATCATTTTCTGTAGTTCAGATCCTTTGTATAATATTGATTTGGTGAGAAAGTTGAGGTAGTAGAGATTCTACCTGAAATCATTGTTGTGTAGTTCATTTATGAACATAATTATAGTTATGTTCATATGTAAGGAGTCTTGGGAGTAATCCAGTAGTACAGAAAGCCAGGTATTTCCACAGAAATACCTCGGGGAATTCCAGAAGGAGGAGGCAACCTGGGAACCTGCAACCCTTCTACTTCAACAACCTTCACCTACTTTAATCATATACATATATAATATACACATTTACACACACATATACATATATACACATATATACATATATTCACATATATATTTACATACACATATGTATGTATATCTTGGGGAGGAGCCTGACTGCATAAGGTTGTCATTTGAAAGTAGAATTTCAACTATAAGAAACTTGAAAACCAATGTTCAATAGCATGTTTGGGTAGTGACTGGAATTCACCTGTAATTGTCCATACTCTCCTCTTTTTTGTTCAAAGGGTTGACAGGGCAGTCTGCCAGAATATACCCATGGGAAGGCTGTCTTCCATGTTTGCAGATCAGAAAACTGTCTATCTGTCCTTTTATTTGACATGCTTAGAGATTTATGTTCAACTCAGAACAGCCTTTGGGGCACAGTTCTGGTTACTATGCTGGGAGGCTCTTCTCTGTATGGCACAAGCTCATTCTCCTTCATCTTACACCCAGAGGAAAAGGAAAATCACTTGTAGTCTCCCACAGAATATTTTTAATGTAGTTTGAGACTATTTATTAAAACACTGTCCTGTCTTTTATTATTCAACTAAAAAAAATCCCCAATTAGTGATTTGAATATCTAGCCCGTCATTTGTCTCTCTGTCCTTATATAGCAGTAGATTCTGTACTTTCATTGGCTTCAATTCAGTTTTTCTGTGTGGTGAAGATGACCACTTATTTTCACTGAGTCACCTCTAATTTAAGTGGATGGTGGTTTTGGCTAAAGGGTATAACTAACCAGTAACTTTTTCTATTCTATTCTTAGCAAGGCTTTATTACATTCAGAGTAACCTTCATCAGACTGACTGTTAATATGCATTCTGACTATATCTGGATGCCTCTATTTAAACTGCTTTTCACAAGGCTTCTTGGTGGAAACTTGTTACTAACTACACTTTTTCCTTGCTTAAAAAACAAAAAAATTCCATTACCACAGTTGAGCATCAGTAATTACTTTATGAGAACTAGGATAATACTTCATTCAACTTTATTTTATTCCAAAGTGCTAAGTATTGTGTCTTACACAGAATATGTCACAATAAATGTATGTTGAACACATGCACAACTAAATAGTATTACGATACTTCCATGTGTTCATAAAGCTTAGCAACTGCTTGTTTCTGTATTCAATTCTTCCTTTCCTTTCTTATAATTCTTAAGTATTATACCAGTTTTTCTCAGAATACTGTGACTTGAATTTTGAACTTATGGTTAGAAAACATAGGCGGAGAAGCATAGGCAGAAAATGTTATTACTTGCTCCACTGGCCCTAGGTTCATGTTTAACTGACAAATTAAAATCAAGAGTTGGTAGTCTGTCTTCTGAAAAGTAAAGTAGACTTGGAAAGATTTTTTTAATAGGTGAATCTAAGTTATTTATGATTAGAAAGTAAAAAATAAAAGGCTAGTTTGATAAACTCATTACAGTTTCTACCTGTTGCTTACCTCAAATGAAATAAATGTTCTGAAAGATGCTTTAAAAGTTTAAAAATCATCTATTTATCGTGTGTGTGTGTGTGTGTGTGTGTGTGTGTGTGTGTGTGTGTGTAGGTCAGAGGACAACTTGTAGGACTTGGTTCTCTCCTTCCTCCCGTGTTTCTGAATCCAAATCCAGCTTGGATTGTCAGGATTGGTGGCAAGTGCCTTCACTCACTGAGCCATCTTGCTGGCATATGAATGGTATTTAAACAAAGACAGTTTACTGTGAAACCAAAATTTGGTTTAGAAAATAATTTAAGAAACTGCTGAGCAATTAGGATTTGGTTTTATTTATACCACATAAATGGTCTATAAATTATATTTGTTTGCATGGTGAGCAGAAGCCCAAGCTTTACTGATGGACAGCTGGTCCATAATATTACATGAATATGAAGAAAACATTTATTGATAGTAGACTTGCCTCTATTTTAGTGTAAAAATACTCTTTGATACTAACATAAAAAGTTTTATCAAACCCAAGGAAGAAAGAGGAAGCTGCTGCTTTGTCGTAAAATAACTCAGCTGTACTCCTTGGTGAAGCTTCCCGTCTTTCGTGGATAGGTTTTCCTCCATGTGGGTACCAGGGACACCTGACACCAGCGTTTCATGTTTCGTTTTCAGGATCAGTTCAGTGATATGAGAATCAGCATAAACCAGACGCCTGGGAACAGCCTTGACTTTGGGTTCACAGTAAAATGGGATTTTTCTGGGATCTTCATAGCATCAGTTGAAGCAGGTAAACCACAGACTTGACTTTATTGCTCTGTCTTCTTTGTTGTGCTGCAGTGTGGGGAAAAGTACAGAAAGTTCTTGCTTTGGTATGGGAGGGGAAAATATGGGAAAGATGCATCTCTGTGAATAAAGGAAATGCATCCTCTTCCCTGACACTAGTGGTTGGAGTTAAAATTACATATCATTTCTTTTCCTTGCCTAATTGATTTTAGTTTTGAAGAGTCTTGTTATGTTAGAGAATTTGTTAAAATTAAGCTTAATTTCTAGAAATGTTAATAGTACCTATTTGAAGATTCCATGTGAATTTTTCATGAGCAGTTGTGCTTTGTGGCAGGCATATACATGCTCTATAATAAATCAAAGGGGTGGGTTATTTTGTTTTATTTCATTGTGATGGATTGGCTTGAGGGTATCACACATGCTAGGCAGGTGCTCCATCCCTGACCTACATGCCTATCCCAGAGTGGCCATTTTTGAACATTGTTAGTATCTATTTGTTGCTGATTGTATCTTTAGGGTGTTTGAAGAATTCTGAAGAGGGATTAGTCCTCCCACACCCAAGGTTTGCCAGGTCAAACCCAGCAACTGCAAAATTTGTCCTCAAGAACTAAAATTATAGTAGGATTTATCATATTTGAGAAGAGGCTTTAGTTTATGTGCTTTGGCTGCATAATAGTGCGTGTTAGCATTGGTTCAAAATTTCAAGATTAACTTGTGAGTAGCACTTTAGTAGTAATATTGAGAAGTTTTAAGACTCTTTCTTTCTACTTCCTTCCAGAGTGCAAATTGATGCTTAATTAAAGTACACTATGTTTCACATTTTAGGATAGAAAAACAAACTTTTTCTTTGTCTCTAGGAGGTTTAAACATTTTTATTGAGCAGGTGAAGTTACCGTTTCTTCATTCAGTGTAAATGGAGATGCAGATTATGGAATAAAAAAATACCTTTGGTGCTTCATATGGTGGGGGACTCACATATTTGTTATCTGAAAAATAATTCTTGTTTCTTTACTGGAAACATTGAGAACTGGTTGAGATGAAGTCATTTTTCTTAAACAGCAAGGAGTAGGCCATGTGGGCTCTTTTTCATTTGATTGTTTAATTTATCTTACGTTATTTAGGTAGCCCAGCAGAATTTTCTCAGCTGCAGATAGATGATGAAGTTCTTGCTCTTAACAACACCAAGTTTTCATATAAGGATACAGAAGAGTGGGAGGAAGCCATGGCGAACGCTCGAGAAACTGGAAGCTTAGTGATGGATGTCAGGCGCTATGGAAAGTCTGGTGAGTGAGCCTCCCACTGTGCCTGGCTTTCTAAATTGGGAAACTGGTCTTTGGTCTTCAGCAAGTGGTTATAACAGTTTGCTTTACTAACCTTTTTTTTTCCATTTTGCTTGTTTTTCTGATTGAAAGCATTTTATCATTATGTTGGGACAAATCATGAGCACCGCCTCTGAGTATTCTGTCTTCTTCACTAGCAAATCTACTGAACTCTACGTTATTTGACTGCTTTACTGATGTGACTGAATGCAAAATTTGTCAGTTCTAGGCAAATGTATCTGTATGCAGGAGTCATGAAGCAGAGCCTTAGGAATGGCACCATGATTTAACTTTCTCCTGTATTGTAGCTGCACTGGTGCAAGTGGGAAGCAATTAGGTCGTGTTCTCATTTGTTGTCAGAGAATTTTCAGGCTGCCTTTTCCAGTATTACATTTCTGAATCCTACGTTGTGGTTCACAGGGGGAAGGGCATTAAGTGTCTCTAGACTTAAGACTGTTGAGGGCAGCTTATAATATATGTTGGCAGTTTATGGACAGAATCAGCACATTTGCTAGTCTTCTGATTACTACCATTGTTTTAACCTTTGTGTTTGGGGAAGGTGGTCTGCTGGTAAAAGCCCTAAAGTCTTCATGCCTTTCACACACTAGTTGATTTGTCTGTCTGTCTGTCTGTCTGTCTGTCTGTCTGTCTGTCTATTATGTCTGTGCATTCAGTAACTTTATTCTTTCCACTTCATCATCTATATGCACTCATTATTTGATCTTCATGTGCCAATCAGACTGGGGCAAAGACCTACCTTCCCTACCATTCACACGGCATAAAACCCTCAATCTCACCAGTATGGCTACCAAAATTATAGGTTCAGCTGAAACAAAGTGGATTGATACAACTTCAGGAATTTACAGCTCAGACAAATCTTCAAGTCTATCGACAACAACTGATTTCTCCGAAAGTCTTCAAAGTCCTGTAAGTATTTTTGAGAAGTGGGGATGCTTCTGCAGAGCAAAGCAACAACGAAGGTTGTATGTGGGGGAGGGAATGATTTCGTTGGGACCATTTTAATTCTATATAAGAACAGAAATAATTAGGTTATGTATATAGGCATACTAAAATGTAGTTTTGAATATATAGGACATTATTAATTCATAGACTATTGTGAGTTACACACTGGTAACATCAAAAGGTTCCATAATGCTGCTCTGCAGGGATTTCTTGCCATCATTGCCACCATCTGTCAGATCTTTGTGAATGTAGCAATTATAGAAAATTATATACTATAAATCATCTATGCGTTCTCTAGTCTTTATTGGCAAAATGTTGTCATTCTGCCCACCATAAAACCTCATGGAACATTTTGATTATTGTGTGAGTGAATCTGATAGATTAGATTGCATGCATGATTAACACATAATCAGTTCCATTAATTAATTCAAAGAGCGTAATGCAGACATCTAAGGGTCAAAGCAATATGTTTTCGTACAGGTTTTGAGAAAAGGTGTGGTTTCTATTTCCAAATGGAATTGTTCATTTGAATCAATAATTTAAACTTTGAGCTGATACTTATATATGGAAGTCTATAAACTTATATAAGGAAGTACTACAAAAATTTGAAGGAAAGATTTAAATGTTAAAGAATCGTAAATGTCTATTTTGCTTACTGATAAACATAAGCCTTCTGAATGGATGACTGTTTTATTTATCATGTTTCTTAGAATATTAATGACTGATTAAACTTAAGGTCATCCTTGCCTGTAGCTAGTCATTAATCCTTTTACAAGTACTATAGAATAATGAAAAAAAAATTGAGTTTTTACTGCTTGTTAGAAGCTGTGAAGAATGAATCAATAACCCGAAAACCCATCTTGTTAAAAGATATTTTCACTAATGAGAAATGCATTATTTAAGCCCAAAGTCCAATGGAGAGAAAGTTAATTAGCACTTTCATCCTTTTCAGTATACAAAATCGAAAGAAATCAATGGAATTCATGAGGAAACCAACTCTTTTGAATCAAAAGGTAAATATCACCCCTTAATTCCTTTCATTTGTTCCAGAAGATAAGTCATAGCTCTCAAATTCTGCTATAAAAATTAATGTCTGTAAGTGAAGGAAAACCGGATATGCTGCAAGTTGAAACTAGAAGACCAGTGTGCAGATCCAGTTGCAGCTAGGTGGAAGGGAATCCATTCCACAAGACTGCAGGAACTGCAAACACAACTTTGGCAGCTCATTCCGGAGCTGGGTGCTTATGTGCCTATGCCAAATAAGAACAGGTTTTCCTGAGGCCAGCAGCTTCCTGGCTGTGGTGTGTTGGCAGAAAGATCTTCATGAACCACAAAATGATGAAGTTTCCTTTTCCACTTCATTGTTCTGAAAGGGACGAGTGTTCACATGGCTCATCTTAGCAGAGAAACACCAATGGTCACAGTTGAGGTGATCATGCTAATTTGTAATGAAAAAAAAAGGCAAAGTATCCAGGATAGTATTGTTGTTCTCACTTTGTTCTTTCCTTTACCAATCCAGAAATAATTTAGCTACTGCACACCGTGTGTGCGTGATTTCTTAGGCATACAAGAAAGATCTCTCTGGTCCACATAGGCAGATATGAGACCAGAGGAAGATGCAATGTCTTTTACCATGAAGTCAGGCCACCAGCAATGGGGCTGAATTTGCTTCGGTGACTAAATACACATTGAGCAGTTTGTAAATACCCTGGGCGAAGCCAACAAAAGTTTGTGCCTTTCCTCACAATTTATATTTGTCATTCATTTCTAATAGTTGAAAGTGGCTATATTTTGATTTTATTAAAGTTGTATTCTTTATCAAAGGCGTTTTAAAACACGCATTGCTTATTTTTCTTCATGACACTTAAAAATCCAAAGAATCCCAGTCCTGTTCTGTCCATGGCCCAGGCAGAGTCAACTGATAAGACACCTATGTAGACAGTCGGACTCTGCAGGGTTGACCACCTGACTGCCTTCTTTAGATAAGTAAGCAGCAACAGTACTCACATTTTTATTTCCTGCTGTGGTCTCGTGACAGATCTATGGCAGAAGTTACACTCAGGTTTCTTTTTCTTTCTGACTGAACTCCATCTTTAAAAAAAAAAACTTAAGTCAGCATATTAAAGATCTTAAAATCTATTTATTCTAGTTCACAGATACCTTCATTTTAGTATTTGTTTTCATTTGATCTTTCTTAGGGTAGTATTTATTTTGTTATCCACTTTGCCTAAAGTTTTAAAATTCTTTCATCATGCTGTGCTAATGTTTTGGTAGAGATAATACTGGATTGATTAACCTAAGCCTTCATTTTGCTGAAGCTCTCTGATCCAGCGCAATGATGTGGACTTCATAGTTGTGAAAGTACAAAGCTGTGTACTAAAAATGATTAATAAAGTGTTCCTTTTACTAATTTGGGTGTAGTGTAGAATACTAAAATATGTGCGCCTGCCTTGAAGTAATCTGAATTTTCTATGGCTACTAGTTTTGTTATTTTAAATATAATATTGTTACAAATTGGAAAGGTGTATCAGGTATCATTGAATTTTCCAGTGGTAAGAAATTAAAATGAATGACATGGTATTTATTTTCTTATTTTTCAACTAGCATCAGAATCCATTTCTTTGAGAAATTTAAAAAGGCGATCACAGTTTTTTGAACAAGGTAAACCTCAAAGGCTAAGCATTCATGGACTTTCAGATGTTTGTTTTCACTCCCCGCTCTTCCTCATGGTCTGTGATTCTGGGCACCAAGCCTCTTGCATTTGGCTATAGTTATGACCAAGCAATGTAACCCATTTCCGTTCTTTCCCTAGGATCGTCAGGCTTTTCTTACAGTTCATGGGTCTACCTCTGTGGTAATGGGTCTTTGTGTGTCCTTTGTATAGCTCTTAAGGTGTTCTCTCTTTTAACTTTGTGAAAAAAAAAATAAAAACACTGAGATGCTGTTAAACACACCTGTCTTTCCATTGGGTAACAGTAAGAAATGAGGAATTTCATTTATGCCCTACTACATCCTATCAACTGCACAATGTTAGATTACACCAACATATATTTTGTCAACTTTTGAAAAACTGTCCTATTTTTGGTTGTGGAAAATGCTATTACTAAAGAACAAAGCTACTTGCAATTGAAATGATAGCTTTGGAGAGCTGATAATGATTGTTCTGTTGATGACAAAGTAAATTCAGCATTAAGAAAATTCAGTTGCCTCTGAGAATGGGTGCATTTTGAAATGATGTATATGTTGGTGTAGTTGGACAAAGCTGCCTTGAGAGGTGTGATGCATGTGACTTTTCTTCCTCTTCATGGCTCTCTAATGGCTGTCTCACTCTCATTAATGTGGTTCCAACTCTGATTTGCTATGAAGAATTTAAAAGCAATATCTAACATTTTAGATGCAATGTTCAGAGGAGGTTTACACTTATCTAAAATGTTGCTATTTCTTTTAAGATTGATGAAATGCTTCAAAATTTGCTTTATAATATCTACTGGGTTTGTGTCTGTTTTGTTAATTGCCTAATATTCTTCTTAAGACAGATTTTAAGGTCTCTCTGACTGTAAACAGAAAGAGCTTATTGGTTATCCTTAGTGCTTTTGAGTGCTAGTTTTCCTAAACTCTTTTCCTGTAGCTATTTAATTGAAGTGACATATACTCCTAATTTAAACTGGCTCAATTTTTTTGTCTTTTTCTATTCTAGTTTTCTTTCAATTTTCATCAAAAAGCTATTTCAGTGAATAACAGTTTTCTAAGTCTTAAAACAATTTTCTTTAAATAGTTATGTAAGTAAATAATTTTGTGATAGCTGAGGTTTCAGGAAAATTTCAAACTACAATAGTGTATTTTCTGAAGTTTTACTTTTCTATAAGTATACAATATATAGACACGTTTATACAAGCACTATGAAACTAAAAAAATAAGTTTGCCAGATGTGGTGGCACACACCTCTAATTCTACCAGTAGGGAGGCAGAGACAGGAAGACTGAGAATTCAAAGCCTGCCTGGGCTAAATAGTGAGACCCTGTCTCAAAATAATCATTTTGAAAATAGACCAGGCATGGTGGTGCAGAGATGTAATCCTAGCACTTGGGAGGTAGAGGCAGAAGATTAGGTGTTCAAAGTCATTACTGGCTACATAGCTGAGTTTGAGGACAGCCTGGGCTACATGAGACCCTGTCTTAAAAAACTAAGATACTAACTAAATAAATAGTGCCTGGCAATTTACACCTCAAAATCGAATACTTGTGTTTCAAAGAATAGAAGAGGAAAATATTTCTTGAGCTTGTTTTTTGCAATGGCATATTGATAAAAATTAGCAAATTAGAAAAAAGGCCTGGAAAATGAGAATTGCCACTGTCATATTGTTGATGAATATTTGCAATAATTGGAGTTTTGGAGATGTTGTAATATTTGATATCTTTCCCCCACTGCTAAGCCAATTTATGAAATACTGCTCGGTTTAGTAACAAATTTTGAACTCTCTTCAGAAAGATTCACTGAATCGGCTGCAGTCCCTCAAGTTTTAAGCACCAGTAGTCTACTTTTTTTTAACCAACTTTGCATTTGGAAGATGAGTACAGATACAGATGTAACTGACCAGAAAAGGATATACATATTGCTGTGTTACAAAGAAAATTGATGTCACTTGGTATACTGGTATAGAGATAGCTAGTGATCTAATTTTCTGGAAAGAATTATTTCATACAAGTAGAGACTCATACTGTTTTTCTTCTCTCCTTGCCCATGTGCTGTAATGCAGGAAGCTCTGATTCTGTGGTTCCTGATGTAAGTAGTATTCTTTTGTAGTTGGGAATAAGTAAAGGAAGCTTGGTGGAACTGTATTGCTACACTAGCATTTCCCATATTAAGATGCATAAAGTTGATCTGTTTATAGTACTTATATGCTGAAAAGACTGAAATTGAAATGTATAGCCACATCTTTTCTGGTACAGTTTAAGCAAGTGTGAGTTGAATAACTGATGCCTCTGGAAGTGGTTCAGTAGATGACTTAATGGATTTGTGTTATTCTGTGTTTGTGCCATAAACTGGTTAGCTTCCAGTTCCAACTCTCAGTGCCCCAAGTCGCTGGGCATGGGATCAAGAGGAGGAGCGTAAGCGGCAGGAGCGGTGGCAGAAGGAGCAGGACCGACTACTGCAGGTAGTGCCAGATGGTCTGGCTGAGCCATTGCTCTTCTCCGGTCCATGTCAACCAGTGTTGAGAAGCAAATTTGAAATGTGTAGTGATACCAGCAGTCTCATCACTAACACATCCCTTTGCATGTTGCACATTTTGCATTAAACCATTACTTTTCCATTTTGTAGAGTTCTGAAATCATCAGTTATCAGCCCTTATGAATACTTTAGAGACACAAAGGGCATGGTCAGGAGTGAGAGGTGCATATTCTGAGTCCTGACCCTTCAGTGGTAGATGAAGTCTGTTTTTGCAGTCAGTCTCCCTTACCATTAGCTGAAGGCTGTAAAGAGTTACATCAATGATAAAGGGTGGGCGTAAGTCTTGATCTGTGTACCTATCTTTCCTGCTACCTGCATTTTAGCTCATTCCAAGCTCTCTTTTGCTTCAGAGACTGAAATCTCATTGATTATATTAAAATAAAGTCACCGTCTTTAAAGGTTGACGTGAAGGTTTAGAGAAAGCAAAGTTGTAAATGGAGAATATTCTGCTTCACACGAAAAGTCAACCTTGATTAATTGTTATGCCGTATTTTCTCATAGGAAAAATACCAGCGTGAGCAAGAGAAACTGAGGGAAGAGTGGCAGAGGGCTAAACAGGAGGCCGAGAGAGAGAGTTCCAAGTATTTGGATGAGGTAGCACTGAAGCATGCCTTGTTAGCTTTCTTTCTTCTCTCTACCTTGTTGGCAGAACTAGCCAAGGAGCAAGACTCTTCCCTGTACCCACTCTGGCCTCTGTAGCTTTTTTTGAAATTAGAATGAGCTCCAGTGTGTTAGAATTTTGCTTTGGTGTATTTCAACCTCTCTCCTAGTTTTTTCTACTATTTCATCAAATAATTATTCTACTAGAACTTGGGAGGTCTTTCTCTTCTTAGACCTCAGTTATGTGTGTGGGATTTTTGGTGCTGAATCTTTATCTTCTTGGAATTCTGGGCTGCTCCCATTCACCTCATCTGAAACTCAATCTGTGTGAAATGGCACAGATGCAGATGGAGTTGTGTTTCTTTTTCCCACTGGCTGCATAGGAGTTGATGGTCTTAAAGTCAAACAGCGTTTCTCGGACCACCCAGGAGCCTGCGGTTGCCACCTGGGAAGCCAACTGGAGTGAAGGATCCAAGTCTTCCGACAGAGAAGGAACTCGAGCAGGAGAGGAGGAAAGTGGACAGCTGGGAGAGGATGATGTTCATGAGGACCAAAGACAGAAGCTGCAGGAACAGCTTATGCTTGAGCAGGAGAGGAAACAGAAGGAACTGCAGGCTCAGGAAGAGGAAGAGCTGCGGAAGAAGCGGGAGGCGGAGGCCCTGGCCGAGGCCGAAGCGCAGAAGTGCCAGGCAGAGAGGGAGAGGGAAACTTCAGTCAAAATATACCAGTATCGGAGGTCTGTCCACAGCTGAAGGGCACCAAGGAGTGTCAATAGGCTTGGCTTTGTTGTGTCTACCTTCATGCACCTTGTGCTTCTCCACCATCCTTGCTCTACCAAGCAGTTTAAAGGAGCCTTTGCACCACAAATACAATCATGTCACTGTAATTCCTTTAGTTCCTGGTATGGCTTCCTGACATGTTAAAACACCATACAAAATCCTTGACAAAGCAAAGAGGGGCTTATCTGAGCTCTGTCTTGGCCCTTTTTTGTAACCCTTAGCACTTAGACATTTACAGATGCACACTGTTAGACACATGGCCTGCTTTCCTCCTATGAAAATGCCAGCACTCTGCTCGGGCTTTTGTGTCTTTTGTTGCCTCTGTCTGCAAACATCTTTCCTCATGTCTCTGTGTGGCTTACTCATTTGATTCAAACTTCTGCCCCAACATCACCAACTTAGCCTTTCCAAAATATCCCATTTAAAGTACATGCTGTGTTCCCACTGTTTCTTACTGCAGTGACACTGACCTATTTATATGATGCCCGCATTTGTCACTTGACCTGCCTGTTCCAAGAAAATGTGCTACAAAGCCAACACATTTGTAGTCATAAATCCTTATCAGAACATGGAGGCCCGTGGTGTAAACTTGTAGAGTGAAATGTGTCAGTAGCAAATCTTGTAGTAGTAGTAGTTCTGTTTTCTGCAGTGATTGATTGAAATTCTTGTCTAGTTTTTAACCGTAGACCATTTTCATAGAGACTAGAATAATATTTTATTCTTAAGGAATGTATCAAAATTGGTATTTTGAATATATTTTCCCCTTTTAGACCTATTGATTCCTATGATATACCAAAGAGAGAGGAAGACTCTTCAGAGTTGCTGCCTAGTGACAGGTGTGTAGACCATTTCCTTTTATTTGGTTGATGCTAACTAGCTTCAGAACAGTGTTTCACAGCTCCCCTAGGTGATGTATAGAGCTACCGTAGCCTTTTGTATTGTGAGATACAAAGAGAACTTGTAAACTTGTTTTTTCTATCATTTTATTTTTGCCGTACAACAATTACCTTTAAACTTGGCTCATGATTTTGTGGGTCAAGATTGTGTGCTGAATTCAGTTGGCTTGGTCACACATCTGCTGCCAGGGAGCTCTGTTTTGAGGTGTTGGCTGGATGGCATCTCAGGCAATGAGAGTAACTGGGTCAGATGTCTTCCTCATCCAGCAATCCAGTCTTACATACATGGTACAGAAGAGACAGAAGTGAAGAATGACTGCCAACAGGGTATCTTGAGATCTAAGTTATTTCAAGTGAAGTCAAATAACTGACTCAAGTTAGGCATAGTGCATGTCTGTGCTCACAGCCTTCAGGAAGCTGAGGTAGAAGGATTACTGTGAGTTCAAATCTGGCTGGAGCACATAATCAAAACTCTGTCTCAAATACAAACAAAACAACAACAAACCAAAAAACATCCACAGAGAGAAGAAAAACTTTCTTTGTGGGAGGAGTCATAGAATTGTCCCTTTTTGATCACCCACCATAATGTTTTAATTGTATTTATTTGTTTTTGAGATAGGGGCTCAGTAGGTACCTGAGTAGTTAGGCTAGCCTGGAACTCACTATGTAGTTCTGACTAGCAATCCTCGTTCCTCAAACTTCCTAAGAGCTGGGATTACAAGTGTGCATCACCTCACCCAGTATAACATTTGTTTTAAAAAGGCATGAGCAATGGCTCAAGATTACCTAAAACTGATTACATTTCTATGGTCTGTGATGAAAATTGTGACTTTTCTCTTAGATAATTTGGTCAGAACCACTGGTCAGTTTTAGGAATGAAAATGGGATTTCACTGTCTGAACAGTTACAGATGTTTAATGTTTCTTAAACCATTATGCTTTAATTTTTTTTTTTTTTTGATCTTTTTGAGACAGGGTCTCCCTGTAGTCCCAGCTGTCCTAGAACTCACTATGTAGACCAGGTTGGCCCTGAACTCACAGAGCTCTGCCTGCCTCTGCCTCCCGAGTGCTAGGATTAAAGGTGTGCGCCACCATGCCCGGTGTGTTTTAAAGCAATTTTTTAAATGTTCTGCACTTTTGAAATCATGAAGGATTTTTGAACAGTTGATCTATAAATGTCCAGTATGGGATCACTAGCTTCTGTTTGCAGAGCTGAAATTCCTCCTTTAGAAAGCTTACCTTCCTTGTTAGATTTAAGGAAAGGCTTCCATCTAGAGGCAGTCAGGATGACTGAACAATGAAAAAGGAGAACAAGAGTAAGGAGGTAGGAATGGGCATACAACAGCTGGAAAGAAAAAGTCTGACCTATTTTATAATGAACCTATTTTATAATGAACCTCTCTGAGTAACTACAGTTCATTAAAATATGTATCTTTCTTTTTAAAGTTAAGAATTTATTTAGTGCTTAAAACATTCCATAACTCATTATTTTGGAGAAAAGAATTAAAATGCAGGGAAAGAAACTTGATTATTCCTGGAAGGTGGAAAGGCAGTGCTCATACAAAGGATGCACTGGAGGCTTTGCGAGTGCTGCCTGACATCTGGAAATAAGTGTTTTCTTCTGTGAAAATGCAAGTAGAATTATTGCAGATGCCTAACAATTGCTATACAACATCATGCAGTATAGGCTGTTGCATTGCCTACAGATATACATTGCATATATACGTGTGCATTTGTATTATTTGTACTATGTAATGATGCCATTTATGCAAGAAGTTATTACTATTTCTGAAGCTTGATGAACGTAGTAGAATGAGAAGGAAATGATTCCGTGGCCGTTTATAGACCTAAAAATATCTTTTTCAGATCCACTGGTACAGTCCATATGCCTTTACTAACTCTTTGGAATGCAAGGGTAGCATTTGGTGAATGACTGTTCTAGAGTGATCTCTGGCATCATAATTCCTCAGACATCCACATCTTGGTATGGGACAGTGTGGAGGGGGTAGGGCAGCCTGACTCTGATGATCTAGAGGCAGGTACTTTGTAAACCTGACAAGCCTGAGAACTGGCCTGGCGTGAACACTGACAGAGCTGTTCCATATCAGTCTTCACTGTTTTATAATCAAAGAGGAGGCTCTCCACATATGTGTCTGTTCCTAGTGTCGCTTCTGTTTTCTGCTAATTTGCACAATATGAAAAACCCCTTGGTTCAGAAATAAATTCAGGTCTTAGCAGACATAGGAAATAAGTCATTTACTAGTCTTTTCTAGTGCTTTTACTTCATACATATAAAAATATGTTCTTAATAAGGCATATTTAATATGTTATTTTCTATGTTTTAGGAGTAAATCCAGATCTACTACTGAACTAAATGACTA
>NW_008344645.1:368829-416072 GCF_000622305.1 Nannospalax galili
ATATATATATATATTTATTTTGGTCTTTTTGAGACAGTGTCTCCCTGTTGCCCCAGCTGTCCTGGAACTCACTATGTAGACCAGGCTGGCCTTGATCTCACAGAGATCCGCCTGCCTCTGCCTCCTGAGTGCTGGGATTAAAGGCGTGCACCACCACGCCCGGCATGATCAATATTTTTAAGGGTAGGATGTTTAAGATTCATTAATATTAGATAATTAAAATATTTGAGTATCTGTAGTAGAACAACTATCTTGTGCTTATTTTGGCTTCCTTTATAATGGGAAGACTACTGCACTCAGGCATTGAAATAGCTAAGGAAATATGTGGGAATTTTCAAAGGAATGCCGGCACAGCTTTGCATAGATTTTTATCTTATAGCTAAAGAAAGAGGACAAAAAATTGTCTAGAGGATGTAAAAAATTATACAGAAATTTGAAGTTGTGTTTGTAAATGCCAAAACATCAGAAACTCCAAAGTGAAATAATTTACTTTGTGAAAGTGATTTGGAACTCTGATATTGCAAAGTATGTTTCTGATGAACCCATGGAATGGAAATTATGCAAGAACTAACCCCTAAGCAATAAGTTTCATTTATAGCTGGGTTTAAACAAGCAAGTTACTGATGAGTTACATAGATGGAGAAAGGTCCAGGTGGGGATTGAGGTAGACAGACACACTTTAGCATCAGTCTGTTACTGACTACAGGTCTCTGATGCCTGCTATTTCTGTTTTCAAAAAGAATAAAAAATAAATCTATATTTCATGTATTATCTTTAAATTGCCCTGAAAGATTTTATTTTACTTAAAATTCTCTGTGAGCAAATTTGCCCAGATGGCCCTTGGTGACAGCCAGTTTGTAGCTAGTGAAAGCTCATAAATTTAGCCTCCATTAGGATAGGTGGCCCTGTCATTGTTGGCTAGGTAGGATTTTCCCTTATCTTGGTGCCCTTTGTCTTTCCAGCAGTTTAGGAAACAGCAGTAATGGATTGTCCTGTTTCTCAATCAGCACACATGTACAGTATCAGACTTGAAGTTGCACTGTCTTTGGAGGTCGATCTACTATCATTTCTTATATACTAATACTGAAACTTTTGGTGTGTTTTTAAATTTAGGAAGCAGCAAATATTTAGACCAAATTGGCACCAGTAGCTTTTCACAGAGAAGCTCCAAGAAGGATCAAGTCCCCTCAGGAGCAGAGCTGGAGAGACAGCAAATTCTTCAGGAAATGAGGAAGAGAACTTCTCTCCATAATGACAACAGCTGGATCCGACAGCGCAGCTCCAGCATCAACAAAGAGCCCGTGTGTCTGCCTGGGATTATGAGAAGGTGCGAGATGGTTCAGGACTGCTTCCTCCTCATTGGGAGGCAAATGTCTCGTTTCTAGTTTCCTTTTTTTGACAATAAGATGTCATAATTTTTGCTCACCTAAGATTTGTTGAGAGAAAGGAAAGTAGGAAAAAGTCATTGAGCTCTATTTCATGTCCGACACCAGCAAGCCTTGATGTCTAATCATTTCCTTTAATCTAGGGACTGTATTTTGAGGTTGGCACAGTCAATTTGTTGTCCTATATGAAAAACCTGGTTAACATGGGAAGGCAGTTGGACTAAATCACATCATTAATAGCTTATAAATCTGGATGTGGAATTCTGAATAGGATTCAGATAATTAAATACACATTTAATGCTTTTTTGGTTGTTAAACTTAAAAAATGTAAAACCTGTTTATGTTCATAATGAGATAAATGGCTAAATTATAATCATGATAATTGGGTTCAGAAAGTGTGAAAACCTCTTTGCAACTTTAAGAAGGAAGATATGTAGATACAAATTGAAGTGAGCAATATATTTTGAGATGTATCTTGGTAAACAAGCACTGAGCTACTATGGTTCAGAACTCAGAGATAAACTGTGTGGAAAGTTATTTAGAATATTTTTCAGACGAAGAACTAATTATCTAAATATACAAACAACTTAAAAAAATCCATCAGTAAATTATAACTACCCCCTCCCCTCCCTCCACCAGGCCAAGGATATGAAGGGATGTGACCAGATAGCTCTTAGGAAAGAGAAACGAAAATCAATAAACATATAAAAATCAATACCGCTCCTCAAATAACAATGATGGATCCTTTTGCTTATGGGATTTGTACAGTATTCAAAGACTGATTAAACCTAGTTCTGGCAATTGTTTAAGGCAATAAGAATTCCCGTTTCTAGTTGGGTCAATTGTTTTTCATGGTACGTTAAGCAAAAGTTTATGCATTTGTACTCTATGAACAGTTTACTTACTAGAACTTTATTGTCTAAATTATTTTTAGACAAATATAAGTATATATAGACAAGTATGCGTACTTACACATTATTGGCAATGGTAGAGGAAATAACCACACTATCTACTATTAATAAGACGCTTAGTTCAATCGATAGTGGCACCTTGGAAAGAATATTATGCAGCTATTAGAGAAGGGAGGCACATTTCAAAAGGTAATGGGTTAAGGAGTCTAGTGCTCTTATGCTAAACTCTGTGCATTCTTTCCCTATTTAAACAAACTTGGTTAAAGTAACAATGTATTCGAAGTTTGAGGGTTGCTTGATCAGTTTTTTGCCTGGTGTTGGCCCTGGCACTTATATAGCTGTGGAGTTGGACCTGGCAAGATTTATTTTTTTTACTGAAATTTCAGATAGTAAAAATGGCAGGCACCATATGTCTCTGCCATATTTAAAAAAAATTTTTATTCATTTTTTTATGTGTAGAAGTATTTTGCCTTCATGTAAGTGAACCATGTGTATACAGTGCCCATGGAAGCCAAAAACAGTTTTGATCCCCTGGAACTGGAGTTAGACAGTTGTTAGCTACCATGTGGGTGTTGGAAATCAAACCCTGGTCCTTTGCAAGAGCAGCCAGTGCTCTTAACCACTAAGCCATATCTCCAGCCCCACTTACTTATTTTCTTAATGGCACTGAAAACATAAACTTTTTGTGAACTCTGAATATCTTGGCCATGGACTGTACTTGGCTGATCCTTCCTGGGGAGCTCTCCCCTAACCCCCTGGAGATCAGTTAGAGCTGATTTGGAGCCTTTTTTTCTCTGTGGGGGTCTTTCCACACAGCTGCTGGAGCTGCCTCATGGTGTGGTGCCTGTACTCAAGCAGCAGCTTTCAGAAAGATGTCCCTGATATGAAAGTGATGATTACACTCCACATATATCACGTTCCATGTACGTTGTGTTTACTGATGCCTGCTCTTCAGATTAGCCACATGGTCAAGTCCAGAGTCAGTGGGAGGGGACTGCTTAGGGAATGGATATAGAGGCAGAAGATACTTCTAGATCACAGATATTAGGTGGTAAATAAGTTATTGAAAAGTGTTGCAAAAAATAAAGTGTACTGTGCCCATTTTCTGGGGAATGCCACACATTGCATTTGTTTATGAATATGTATATACCTACATATGAATTTGTAGGTATATGTAAATTTTCCTTGCATATCTGAAAAAAAATCTGAAAAAGACCCATAATTAAGAGTTTCTACCTTTGGAGATTAGGGCAGGTGTGGAAAGTGAGGTGAGGAGGAAGGGACACTGACCCTCCCTCGGACTCCTTTCCACACTGCCTGACTCTCTCTGTAGGGTGATATATCGTTGAGATGACATATTACTTATAATGTTAAGATAAAGCCCCATATTGTTTAAGCTTCAAGTAAAAAGGTTTTTTTTTTTTTATTGAGATACAACTTATTTAATGTAAAATCTCCTTTTCATCTGATTACAAAGTTCTATATTTGTTGAAAACTTGAAAAATACATAAAGGGAGGAGGAAGAAGAGCAAAGGAGAAGACATTTAATGGGATTCAGAATTACTTCTGTGCTTCTCTTTTTGACACACACACAATGCATATATTTACAGCAGTGCCATCACACTGTAAAAATTTTAAATAATATGCTATGATTATATCTCCTGTGCCAGCTAGGAAAACACTTATAATTTGGAGTTAGCTTTTGTAGAATAGCTAAATCCTATTTTTAGTATATATTCAACTTAAAGGATGTGGCTGTTGAATGTTTCCTGTAATGTGGACATTAAACAGCTGTTTAAACTTAAAACTTGGGGTGGTGAGTCAGGATGTCTGGGAGGTGAACCTGGGCATCCATGGAGTCAGGTGGCTTTGGTTTGAATGTTAGGGCTTCTATTCTTGAGAGCGACATGGTAGCTTCTATGAGATTAAAAAAGATTAAGAGTTCTGTGTAAACACCAAGCTTAATACCTATTATGTGCTTAAAATATATTTTGTGGTTGAACAATTGAAAAACTAAAATTTATGTATCTGAACTGTTAAAGATGTAAGAGTCCAGTGTCTGCTTCTTAGTATTATCTTTTATTTAACAAATAGTTTTCTTTCTACTTTGGCACTTACTCATTTGTCCAAACACAATGTAAATAGAAAGGTTATTGAAACAGGGGATGTCATGATGCCACTAATGTGGAGCAATTCATTTGTTAAGGGTAATTTTTGTTTGTTTGTTTGTTCTTTTTGAGACAGGGTCTCCCTGTAGCCCCATCTGTCCTGGAACTCACTATGTAGACCAGGCTGGCCTTGAACTCACAGAGATCCACCTGCCTCTGCCTCCTGAGTGTTGGGATTAAGGGCATGTGCCACCATGCCCCGCTATGTTAAAGGTAATTTTATATGGAACTAGATTCAGATTAATTGCTGCCTAGGAAATAAGTGGGTCTTATATTGACCCCAATGATGCATCCATTAGGATGGTGTTGAATTGAATGTGTCATGTTACTTCTGTGACTTCTTCCCATGCTTCAGAGGGGAATCTCTGGACAACCTGGACTCCTCGAGGCCTAGTTCTTGGCGGCAGTCCCCCTGGCACAGCCAGCCTGCAGGAGTCTATGCCTCCTCCTCTGTCCAAGACTTCAGCCGCCCGCCACCGCAACTAGTGTCCACATCAAACCGTGCCTACATGAGGAACCCATCCTCTGCTGTGCCCCCTCCTGCTGGCCCAGTGAAGACCACCACTATGGGCACTCCCACCCTGAGGTCTCCCACCCCTCGCAGTCATTCCCCTTCGATGACACAGTCAGGTTCTCAGCTCCGGAGCAGGTGAGGCCCTCATGTGTCCCCTTGTCTTAGTCTTGGGAGTATTTTTTATTTGTTTGCATGTTTTTGAGACAGGGTCTCTCTCTCTCTCTTTCTGTAGCCCCAGATGTCCTAGAACCCACTAGGTAGACCAGGCTGGCCTTGAACTCTCAGAGATTCTCCTGCCTCTGCCTCCCAAGTGCTGGGTATTTTTGTTTTTAATTAAAACTTTCTTCAAATCTAATCTAAAATTTCCAGTTAAAATGAAAACCAAGCCCTTTTGAATGTATCAGATTCAGTGTTGTTGTATCAGAACAATTGAGAAGGCTTTCTTATGTCTTTCCAAGTGCTACCTGCCTAGTGTCTGGTAAAGGCCCTGGAGAACTTAAGATGTCTGCAGTTGCCAGGCTCTCCCTTGCCTGTGCTTGCAGTCAGTGTCACAGCAGAAGAGCTCTGAATAGTTCTGCTTATGAAATCACCAAATTATACAGCATCTCATGAGCGCTTTTTCACATATATTTCACTGGAATGAAGTATGGAGCATAGGGGGATTGGTTTTGTTTTGTTTTTTGTTGTTGTTTGTTTGTTTGTTTTTAATGGCCCTCCCTGTAGCCCCAGGTGACCTGGAACTCTATGTAGACCAGGTTGACCTTGATCTCACAGAAATCCCACAGCCTCTGCCTCCTGAATGCTGGGATTAAAGGTGTGTGCCACCAGGCATGGCTTAGCCCAGGGGAGTTTCAACAGCCTGGAGTTTTAAAAATCCAGTAGGCTCAATCTTGGTGTCTTGGATTGCCACAATTCTTCTTGTCTGTCACCTGGTCTGCCAGCATTTTGCTCAGTCTTCATCATCTGACTTTGACTTCTGCAGTTTATGTGGCATGAGGATGTAAGAGTTAGGCAGCTTGCCCTGGGCTATGGGGTGAAGCTCAGCTGTCAGCCTGGGCTGTGTTTTCAGACTGCACAGCTTCTCCACGGGTCCCCTGCTGTCACCCAAGGGAATTCTGATCTACTGGCATAGTCTAGTTTCCATCACAAATGAAACACTTAAAGGTAGAAATGCATTGATATTTGAATCTTTAAGATGCTGATTAATAGATTTTTATAAGAAAATATTTTATATTAATCCAAAATAATGTCACATGTGCCAAGACCTACTACCAAATGTGTACTAGAGTATTGAATTAAGAGAAAAGGGGTGAGGATTTATGGTCAGTTTGGGGGGAAGATGAAGTCTATGCAGAGGAGATCCATCATTCCCTTGTTCTCCCACGGTAGTTCATGTGTGAGGCTATGAGGGGTGCAGCTAGAGCTTCTCTTCCAGGGAGGGGTTTCATCCAGTAGAAGGTCCTTTCCACATCTGACACTCCACATCTGACACTGCTGTTGTTTCTGCTGACTGGATGAGGCAGTAGGAATGAAGGCAGTGTTACCTTAGCACTGGGAAAGACAAGCCTTAGATCTAAAAGTAAAGTGGGACTTCCCCTTCCCTGCTTAGTGGTAGCTCTTGGGTGGTGTTTATTTTGTTTTCAACAGAGGCACGGTCAGGGAAGTGCTCAGACATTCAACTAGAAAACTGAGTAAGAAAAAGTAAGGGAAGAAGGCAAGCCATAGAGAACCTGGATGAAACCAAGGGTGAATTGTCATGACTGGAATTTTGTATATAAGCCAACTTAATTAGAAGAAGATATAATGGGTCAGAGGACTGGAGATAATTCTGAGTCCATATGTAATCTCAGGGCAATAGTGTCATGAAATCCCAAGTGGACCAAGCACATCAAAATTGTTCTTTTAGGTGAACGGGTGTCAACGTTGCCAGAGCCACCATGGAGATCATTCAAGGTTACTTTATTATTAGGGCATTTTTTAGTTGACTGGTGAAAGTTTTTCTCCCACAGATATAGAGAACCTTTCTTAAATTGTAATTATTGCTGTCAATGCCAGTGTGTGACTTTAAATACAAACCTGGAGCTGCCCAGATGAAAGCCTCCATTCCGTTCTTGTTCTGCATCTAGGTCAGTGAGTGGGAAGCGCATGTGCTCCTACTGTAATAACATTCTGGGCAAAGGAGCTGCCATGATCATCGAGTCCCTGGGTCTTTGTTATCATTTACATTGTTTTAAGGTGAGATGGAGACAAACAGCCTGCAGTCCCACAGTGCTTTGCTTCGAGAGTGCATGGCTTCTTTGAGCCGCTGGACTGGGTTGTGGATGTGCCAGTAGCAAGCTAGGCGCTGTGTTGTCGGTCTATGCTGTGCTGGAATCCCAAATCACTTGCTACTTCTTAGTTCTCAAAACTTGAACTTGTTATAAAAAGTAAATTTGGAAGAACTCTGCTTTTCCTAGCTCTAATCTGTTATAATTCTATAAATAAAGTTTACAGTACATAATGTTTTCTCTGGCATACTGTCATAGGCAGTCTGAAAATATAATTTACCGATGTTATTAGCGGTATAGGGGCATGCAGTTATCAGTGTCTGAAAGTACAGCTTTTAGCGTCTGGAAGGAAAACCACTGTAAATATTTTCACAGTTGCACAGCCTGCTTATACCTGATATATTTTTTGTAGGTAAGAAGGAGCTCAGGCTGTAGCTATTTGTTTTGCGCACTCTCTCTCTAAATATACATCTGTTTAATTTTTGAACTTGTTTTGGGCCAGAAGAAAGCTTCTTCATTGTTGATTCTGGAGTCCCAGAGACCACAGCTTGCCTGTGCATGGCCAGCACTAGTTTGGAATGTACTCACACAGAGCAGAATGAGTCCAAATAGTGTTTGAACACAGGGAACCAAGATCCCTGACCTTGAAGTGAGGCAAACCCATGGAATACTTGCCAAGCCACCACCTCTGGGCTGTTGGGAGTTGACCCATCTCAGACTGGTGCCAGGTATCCAAATTCGGTTTTTCAGCTGAAAATGACTAGCCTCCATTTCCCTGGGGGAATGAAGACTAAATGTCTTTAAACCAATCAGCAAATTTTTACCCCCAACCTCAGTGTATTTAGAAGGATCATCTTGGCTCTTAAAATTGGCTTAACGAATTCATAGTGTCTAATCTGGCAGGCTTGACTTTAATCCAGTAATTATTTTGTGGCCTATTTTGTTGTTTCCTTGGCTTTGTTATAATGTATCCAAGCGCTTAGAAGATGCATCCTGCTTGCTGCCTGCTTGCATTCCTTCCCTCCTTCCCGCCTGCCCTCCCTCTTTCCTTCCTTTCTTCCCTCCCTTCTTCCTTCCCTCCTTTCTGTCCTCACTCCTCCCCCTTCTCTCCCTCCTTCCTTTCTTCTGCGACTAATTGTAGGTGTTCTTTTGTTCCCCCAGTGTGTATCCTGTGAGTGTGACCTCGGAGGTTCTTCCTCAGGAGCTGAGGTCAGAATCCGAAACTACCAGCTGTACTGCAGTGACTGCTATCTCCGATTCAAATGTAAGAGAGCAAATCAGAGAGAAAATTTCTTGTCTTTTGAGGAGATCAAGGGTTCCCATGCCTTTCCCTGAGCCTTCCTCCTCCTCCTCAGGTTCACTGCCATAGGATTCTGGGCTTTAGGGATGATAGTCTGCCACCTTCAAAGAGACTATGTAACTAATCCCAGCCACATAGTGGAGGGTTGTGGGGAGGAGGAACTAGAGGGATTTGTACCCAGAAATTAGGATACCGGTTTTTATTTGTAGAGATCCTGGAGAAGTCAGAAGTACAGAGCAGAGGGTTAAGATAAGTCTAATCTGCTTCTTGATTGAGGCTTGGGCTCTCATCATCAGTTTATTTCTATTATTTAATGATGAGATTTGATTATGTGATTTAAAATATGACCATCCCTAAAGATGGTGATTTAAAGTAAGAGTGTCAGTTTATGCTTTATGTTAATAGATAACCATGTATCTATATATATTTTTTGGGGAGGGGTAAAAAGAGCCTTAATTCTGTTTATATGGTATTTCAGTGTCATTGATTTTTTTTTTAAAGAAAACTTAAATGCTACTTTCTTTCTAAGCATGAGTTTGAGTATTATAAAGTACAGAGCAGCATAGCTAGGTTGTGTGTCATTTATAGTTACAGCAAGATAACAATTACTACTGTATATAATTTTGAACCTTGATGCTGGTAACGTTTTTCTTCCTTATTGTAAAAGGGTGTTGCAGGTGGTATCAACAAAATCTTTTGCTTTTGAGCTCAGAGGTATTTATATGGCCCCTTATGTGAAGAGTGTTTGGAACTGACTTAAATCTGTCAATTCTTTTATCTGTTGGTGGCTTCTGAACCACCTTTTCTTGATCCTTCCCTGGACACTGACCTTGAAGCTGGAGAATGTCAAGGCTGGGCATATACTGGGTTTGGGTTGTGTGTGTGTGTGCACTCTTTTCCTCTCTTTATTCCAAAGCCAAATACAGTTGATTTTTGGAATTATTGTTGTAAAATTGCCCATGCCTTCTCTCTCTCCTTCTGTGCAAATAATAGAGAATTGAAGCTCTTTTTTTTTTTTTTTTTAACCTGTATCAACAGTTAATCTTCGTGTTTTGCAAATAAAGAATTCCAAAGCCCAGAGGCTACAATTTGCCTACATTTATCCTAAGACCAAGTGACAGACAGCTCTCTCTACCTCACTGGGCCCCTCTGAGCGATGACTGCTATGCTTCATGTGCCGCCATCACATGCTTGTGAATCTGAGCACTTTTCTCTCTTTTCTCCTTGCCCGGTCAGCTGGACGGCCAACCGCCATGTGATGTCAGCCTCCATTCGAAAGCACTGTTGCAGATACAAGAAGAGGTGGTTGCTGCTGTTGTAGATCTATAAATACACGTTGTGCGGTTTTCCCCGTCTTTTTTAAAAAGAATAATTTTTTGCCTTGTTAGACGAAATAGGAACCCTGTAGTGTTGGTAGGACCTATATTTTTGTGGTTTATTTATGAGAAGGTAATTATGTGTCGGGGGGAAAGTACAGTATTTACTTTTTGAATTCAGTATCTTAAAAGCACAAGTGGAAAAAAACTCCAAGAACTTAAAAAATATATTTTTAGGGTTGATGATGATCTAGTTTGACTCTTTAGTGGTGTTTTGAAGAGGGTATTTTATTATTTTTTTTAAGTTCTTAAGCATTATTTGAAATAGTTAATATAAAAATATGTAATTGTGTTTACTCTGTTTATTGTAATGTATTCTAAGTTAATGTGGAACTGTATGAAAATTTTCATTTAAATCCACCATAAATTTGCTTTTAGTGTCCTTCTTTCCACCAAAGTATTCTGATTAAAAATAATTCTGCTTATGTAACATTTTATGTGCTTGGGAGGAGCTCTATTTTCTTCACAAGAAACTGTTGTTACTAAGCAAATTCCAGTAGAAAGTCACTTATTTTCAATAATGAAAAATAACCATGGTTTGTACACCAGTTTTCTCCAGAAACTAGTGAGCCTTTCTGTTCAGTTGCATTTGTAAATAAAATTGGTGATGCATTTAAGGAGTGGTTCTTTTTATTTATTGATTTACTGGTTGATTAACATAATTTATTTGGTGAGGGTGTATCCCATTTAAGCTTTGATTATTTACTAACTTCATTTATTTATTTGGTGTGTGTTCCTTTCAATCCTTTTTTAAAAAGTATGAAGTGTGTGTGTGTGTGTGTGTGTGTGTTGGTTTGAAAGAAAATGTCCACCATAAGCTCCAAGTATTTGGACATTTTGTCCCCAGTTGGTGGCACTGTTTTGGGGGGTTGAGTCTTAGAACATGTGGCCATGCTGGAGGAAGCATGTCACTGGGGGTGGGTTTAGAGAGTTCTGAAGCCTTGCTGGACCTCTAGTTGCTCTGTTTCCTATGCCTGCTTGAAGATGTGAGAGCTTAGCTTCTGTTCCTACTCAGCCACCTCTGCCACCATGCCTCCCTAACATGGTGGACTCTTGCCCCTTTGGAACTGTAAGCTAAATAAACTCTTCCTTTTATAAGTTCCCTTAGTCATGGTGTTTCTATAACAGCAACAGAAAAGTAACTAATACAGTGTGTACGTATGTATGCAGGTGCTAAAAAGGCTAAAAGGGCATCAGGTCCCCTGGAGCCGAGTTTCCAGAGGCTTTGAGCTACCCTACATGCGTGCTGGGAAGTGAACTCAGGACCTCTGGAAAAACCATCTTTCTAGTGCCCTTTTTCAAGCCTTTTAATCATACTTTAATACCTGCTGGTTTTTGATATTTTATTTAGCATTTTTTTTTTGGTCTTTTTGAGACAGGGTCTCCCTGTAGCCCCAGCTGTCCTAGAACTCACTATATAGACCAGGCTGGCCTTGAACTCACAGAGATCCGCCTGCCTCTGCCTCCTGAGTGCTGGGATTAAAGGCGTGTGCCACCACGCCTGGCTATTTTATTTAACATTTTTACTAAGGTGCAAATGGTATACTATAAACTGTGCATATTTAAAATGTAGTTTGACAAATTTTGGTATGTTAATTCTGTTAAACTATTGCCACAGCCTTCGTGACTCTGCAGAGAAAAATTAATTTTAATGATAAATCTTGTCTGAGATAATTTTATAATTTGAAAATTTTTTGTGGTAACTTGAGTAGTGAATTGTTGAATTAGTTATTTAAACTCTTTTATTGTTTTCCCCTGGGAAAGTTTAGAAAATATCTAGAGCAAAAATGATATGTGTGTATTTTTCTTAGAAATCTGGAGTGGAAATGAATAATATAAGGCTTTAGCGCATTTCGAGTAAAAATATAAAGTTGCTTGGATACTTTGTAAAAATGTGAAGCCATCTAGGGAATGTAAACTGTATTGGAGTAGTTTAAAATATGCAGTTAAGTGTTAATGTGGGAGAAAACTATAAATCTCTAGGGTTTTTTGTTGCTAAGCAACTGATTTTTACTTCCAGTTATTAAAGTAATATATACTTATTCAGGAAAACTTGCCAAGTACCCCATAGCCTATAGAATGTAATTCACAGTCCCAAACTCTAAAGGAAACACCAGTGTTTGAATTCATTCTGCATGTAGATGTTTACACTTCATTGTTAGCTAACATCAGATGATGAGCTTCCAGTGTTCTTTCAGTCATTTTTGTGTTTCTCCTCTCATCCTCTCCCCATCCTCTTCTGCATGCATGCCACTCAAACATTCTATACCTAATTCATACCCTAGGCCTCAGTTTCTTTTTTATTTATTTTATTGGTGTACACTTATTACACATAGTGATGGGTTTCATGAAAACATTTTCCTTCAAGTAAATCATGTCCTTAGATAGTGCTTGCCTCTAGGGGCCTATCCTCTCTCCCTTCCCTCCCTAACTCACCCCCTTCTCTCCCCCAGACAGTCTCACTTCTTCTTTCCTGTCATCTATGAAAACTATTTTATGTTTCTGTATGATATCTCACATCTACAAATGAGAGAAAAAAACACTATTTGTTCTTGACCTTTTCCTTTATAGAATGATTTCCAGTTGCATCTATTTTCTCTTTTTAATGTATACTTTTATTGAATTTTTGTGCATTTCATATATCTTGATCATGTTTAGATTCCCTCTCTCATCTGCACCCCCCCATAGCCTGCCCACAATTTTAAATGCATTCTGTCATATATGTTCAGGCCTATCAAGTTAAGTTTGTATACCCAGATGTCTTTTGGTGTGAGTTCATCCATTGGAATCTAGTCTGTGTATCTAAAGTAACCCCCTTAAAAAAAGATCAACTCAGCTGCCAATAGTTTTTCAGCTAAGGCTGGGGCCTTCTGTCCATTTTCCTAGTTCTATGCTGAGTTTTTGTCTGAATTCTCATGGGTCTTGTACATGCTGTCACCATTGCTGGAGGCTCTTTTAAAAAAATATTTTTATTTTATATGTATTCATGTATTGCGTGCATGTAGGTAAGTACACCCGTGTCATGCAATGCCCATGGAAGACAGAAGAAGCCATCGGATCCCCTGGAACTGGAGTTTCAGACAGTTGCTAGCTGTCATGTGGGTGCTGGGATTTGAACCCAATCTTCTGCAAAAACAACCAGTGTTCTTAACTGCTGAGACATCTCTCCAGCCCCTGCTGTAGGCTCTTATGAGCAAGTTCCCAGAAGTCTGGGAGCCTCTGTTTCCTTATTGTCATGCACCACTTCTGGCTCTTACAATCTTTTTGCCCCCTCTTCCGAGATGGTCCCTGAGCCATGAATGGGTAAGGTTTAATATAGGCATCCTATCCAGGCACACATACGCTACAGTCTTGTATTCTCTATACTTTGGCCAGTTGTTGCCTTCTATGTTCATTGCCCCCTGTTATATGAAGATGATTTGCTGGTGAGAGTTGAGAGATGCATTAGCATTCTCTCTACCCCTATTCCACTATGTTCCGTGAGCCTTAGATGTGGAGAGTCCATTGTAGATGTGTCACTTAGGGCTGGGCATCTCACAGACACTTATTCTCTGTCTGTGACCAGTTGTGGAATTCTGTAATAGTCTCCATCAGTGGCAAAAGAAACTTTGATGAGTGGTGACTGGTATACTTGTCTGTCAATATAAAGATCCATATTTAACATACAGTAAGAAATTATGTTTGTCTAGGGATGTGATAGACAGGTTTTTCTTTAGGATCTATGGCCTCTCCAGCCATGTGTATTTGGCTGTCTTTACAGCACCACACATGAGTTTCCTCCCATTGAGTGGGCTTTAAGTCTAATTAGAAAGCTGTTGATTATTCCCAAGATAAAAGTGCCACTACTGCACCCATACAGTTTACTCTGCAGGTCATTGTTGTGATTATTAGGCTTTAAAGCTGGGGTTGGACTGTTGATTGATTTTTCTCCCTCAGCAGCTTGCATAGCGTCCTCTAAAACTATGAGAGCTACTCTTCAGGGAGGAGGTTCCAGTTCAGTTCCAGCTCAGATGATGAAAGTCTGGTATAGTTACATAATGGAGTTCTACTCAGTGGTAAAGATGAAATCATGAAATTTGCAGGTAAATGGAAGGAACTAGAAACTGTTATACTAAGCGAAGTAACCCAGACTTAGAAAATCAAACTATGTTCTCTCTCATTTGTGGATCTTAGCTCCAGATCCTTATATGTGAGTACATATCCTGATAGAACTCCAGAAGTCAGGAAA
This sequence comes from Nannospalax galili, assembly GCF_000622305.1. Taxonomy (NCBI): domain Eukaryota; kingdom Metazoa; phylum Chordata; class Mammalia; order Rodentia; family Spalacidae; genus Nannospalax; species Nannospalax galili. Next base: position 382,979 of record NW_008344645.1, read on the forward strand.
ATGGAAAGGAACCATGAAGGGAAAGTGCCCAAGAGAGGGGGATCGTAGGAGACAGATGTTAGCAAGGGGAAATGGGGTTATTAAACTGGGAAGGGAGGAGGGAAGATATACAAGCAACCATGGGGTAAAGGGCAAGAAGGAGCTCAGGAAGAGGGGGGATCATAAGACAGTTATTATCAAGGGGAAAGCGGGAAAAATTGTGGTACTTTAACTGGGGAGGGAGGAAGGAGGTTTAGACAGGGAGCGAGATTAACAATAAATAGTGCTTAGGTAGTATGAAAATCAGAGGGAAATCTATTAGTTTAGTGGCTACACATACAGTATCTGTACATGAGTGTATGTGTATAACTGAAGGCTATGTAAGAAACAGGTCCAGACAGGAGAAACCTCCCTTTGAGTTGTTGGTCATGGTAGTCCAAGAAACTTCCAAAATAACACAGGATTTTGCCACATCTCTTGATTACCTCACAGAACTCGAAGGTAAGACATTATTGTTAAAGATAGTACTTATTTTGGACACAGGACTTAGACCATCTATTTTCTTAAAATATTTTTAACATTTATTTTGTGTCTGTATGTGAGTATTTGTGGTATCACAGTGCATGTGTGGACTGAGGACAACCTGTAGGTGTTGGTTCTTTTCTTCTACCATGTGGGTACTCAGGATCAAACTCAGGTTGGCAGATTTAGCAGCAAATGCCTTTAGTCTCTGAGCCATCTCATGGGCCCTGCATCAATTTCCTGAAAATGATGTTAGCTTACTTTTCTTTATAGCTGAATAAAACTCCATTGTGTTAATATATTCCACTTTTTCTTTTACCTATCATCTTTTGGTGAACATGTAGGTTGATTGGCCATTATGAATAGTGTTGCAATTAAAATCGATGTACAATTATAGAATATTGACTTAGTCCTTCAGGTATATACTCAGGAGTGGTATAGCTGGGTCATATGCAGCTCTGTTTCCAGTTATTTAAGGAATCTCCATACTGATTTCCATAGTGGCTGACTAATTTATATTCCCACTAACAGTGTAGAATGTCCTCCCCCAAGAATTCTCAGTAGCATTTGTTTCTTTCCTTCCCTCCTTCCTCCCTCCTTCCCTCCCCCTTCCCTCCCCTTCCCTCCCTCCCTCCCTCCCTCCCTTCCTTCCTTCCTTCCTTCCTTCCTTCCTTCCTTCTTCCTTCCATACAACTTCTGCTGTCCCTAGATGATTCACATTATATTTATTTTGTATGCATGTACATGTGTATGAAGGTCATAAGACAACTTGTGGGAGTTGTTTCTCTCATTCCACCATGTGGGTTCTGCAGATGGAACTCGGATCATCATGTTTGGTAGCATGTACCTTGATCTGATGAGCCATCTTACAGACACTGTTCATTTTCTGAGTGATAGTGAGATGGACTCTCATTGTGGTTTTAATTTGTGTTTTCTTGGTGGCCAAAGATGTTGAGCTTTTTTTCATGCTTATGTAATTCATCTTTTGAGAAGTTTTAAGCACATTAGCCCATTTATTGGTGGAGTTGTTTTTTTATTTAGTTTGAGTGTTAAAAAATATATTCTAGTTATTCATCCTTTGTCAATCATACAGATAGCAGAATTTCCCCTATTCTGTGCATTGCCCCTTCACTCCATTGTTCCTCTTGTTGTGCAGAAGCTTTTCCCACATTTTCTAAAATGTGTTCTTTGTTAATCCCATACATGTATGTAGTGTCTTTGGATCATATAACTTTATGCATTCCCAATTGGGGAGGCGCTTTCTGCAGCTGGTTCAGAACTCACTCTCTCCTTCTGTTACACAGTCTAAAGTTTCTTTTATTTCTTTGCTACTGAAATTTTGCTGTGGTTTTTCCACCTTTACCCACCTTATAGGAGAGCTGTTCTCCAACAGGTCTACTTTTCAAAGTCTAGCAACTTGGGTGTGGGTGTTCTGCCATCCTTATTTTTTAATGGTTGTCTAGTACTGTACTGTTTGGTTCTGTATTTTAATTGATAGTTTCACTACTATGTACATTTCTATTTCTAGTATTTACATTTTTAGTGTATGTTTATAAAGTACACATATAAATATATTTCAATTGTATGGACTCTCCAACCATATTTCTGTTTCTTTATCTTTTCATTGACATGAGATTATACATTCAAAGATGATGTGTTTAAGGCTCTCATGACATTACTGTAAAGAGAAAGGTTCCACTCCCTTTTTTCTCATTCCCCCATTATGAGCAGCACGTGGGTTTGTCTATCTCAATATGTATTCTTTAATTTCTCTTGCCTCATCTTTTCCTGATACATATTATAGCCCTTACTATGTAGTGATTGAATAAGCAAATATATAAATCACTGTTAAAATTAATTCTGCTGGCTACTTCCCTAGTGCATGCTTTAATTTTTCATCATAATTTTAGTTTTCTTATCCAACACCTTTTCTGATCATTATACCCTTTACACCCTTTTATTGAAACATTTTATATTTTCATCTTGTCCTGTGGACTTTTTAGATGTTTCTTACGACTTTCTCCTCTCATTTCTCACATTATTTTGCATTAGGGATAGTTTTTTTTAAACCACCAATCACAAAAGTATACTTTCCTGAGATTACAGGATACTGGTTTTACAGTATTTACAGTATCCTTGTATAAACCACAGGCATTTGTTACTTCATCTAGGAACAAGATCCAGTTACTCAAGATGTTTTATCCTCCAAGCATTTTGTGCCAGACATTGCTTCAGTTTCTTATTCAGCTGGTAATTCTAGTTGAGAAAAATAATAAAGCAATGTAAGAAAATATTCATGCAGGTGGAGTTAGGAGCTGTGGGGAACAAATAGGCAGAAGGACCCAAGAGGACGGGACATGAAAGTGGGAAGGTGCTGTGTCACACGTGAGTGCTCAGGAAGCAGCCTCTTTGACAACTGAGCTAAATTTGGAAAGAGTGAGCAAACAGATCTGAGAAAACCATGCAGATTTCTGAAACACAAGCACTCCGGCAAGTGCCCACCTCATATGGCATGAGGATATCTGGTGCGTTCCTGAAGCACTCAGGTGGTTAGAGTGCAACTTGCATACAGTAAGGGGATCAGTGAGTGAGGTCCCAGGTCAGCCATCTGTTGCAGGACTTTGGCTTTGACTCTGAGGGAGACAGGAAGAACACTGGAGGGTTTTGAGCAGAGGAATGAAATGGACTAACTTATGTGCTAAAAGGACTGCTGTGAACAATACAGTGCAGAGGGCAGCTGTAAAAGCAGGGGGACCAATTTGGAGTCTGTTGAAATTGTCCAGGCAAAAAGATAACTTGTTTGAGCAGTGCAAGAGCACGGGAGGTAAGGGGGTGGGTACACACAATAATGCAATGCAATGTGTGTATGTGAAAGAGGGAGAGAGGAGAACAGATGTGTATCTTGAAATTGAAGCTGGCAGAAGTTGAATGGAATTGGCATTTTCTTAAAGACTGCCCTCAGTAGTAATGTTGGAAGATCGGAGCTTTGATTTTTAGATATGGTGAAGTCAGTTAGATACACAAGGCAGCCTTAAACATGTCTGGAGTTCAAGGGAAGTCTCAGTGATATGATAGGAAGACATTACCTGGATTTTGACTGTAGATAAAATACTGTGCACCAAGGCCTCAGGTTCTCTAATACCAGACATCAGAGGTGCAGAAACGTGTCCACCAAGGCAGGAGAAAATCAAGGCTGCTGCCACTGAAGCCAAAAACCTGTTGTTGCAGCTGCTTTCCAGACCAGCAAAGTGAGGCCTGGCAAGTGGGGTCACTGTAGTGTTTTTCCCTGATTGTTTATATATCTGTGTTGTTGGATTCTCCTCCTGAGATGCACTTGGAGGCCTTTCATGTGCACAGTCATAGCTCAGTTTCCTTTGTCTGGCACCTTGAACTAAATGAGTGTCCTTTCACTGTTTTCCAGCGATACAAACTAAAGAGCATGGAATGGCTCTCTAGGCCTTTCTTTCTCCCCCTTTTCCCATAACACACTAGCTATGGGAGATGCACTTCCAGTGTGCTGTGTGACCATTCAACCACACATGGTCATTCCTCACCTCCCTAATTTCTGAGGGAGCATATTTAAATATTGCTGTAAGGAAGGTACTGGGGTTTGGACCATCCCGGCTGTCTCAAAAGGCAGAGCCAGCTGGCCGGATGGCATTTCCACTCTGCCACGTTACATGATTCAGCCTTTGGTCTCTTAGCCCAGAGGCAGGCCATGGTCACACCGTCACCTTTCAAGCTACAGAGATGCCTTGACCTTTAAATAGTGGTTCCTAGATCAGCTTTGTGGTAGCTGAAAGAAATTCTTCCCAGATCTAGCATTTGATTGCTAGTTATAAATCTCAGTGCTAAGAATTGTCATTTTCATTGTCTTCATATATGCTCTAAGGGAAGCAGGGAGGGCCAGGTCTGAAATCTCCCTGTGATTCCTTATTAAGGCATAAACAAATTATGGGTCTTAAAATTTCATAAAGATGCCCAAACTTAAGTTTCCTTTTCCTTGACTTATAGAGGAAATTGATATAGTTTTCATTTATTTTTTCAATTTAATTTCAATATTTCAATTTGTACATTCAGTAGGACCTCTCTGTGCCTGTATGTGTGTGGTGGTGAGAAACTGTGCCCTTCTTCAGTGCTCAACCAACTGGGAACCTTCACTGGAGCTAAGAATACAATATGCTTGTTTCTAGTTTTGCTGACAAATTTCCTTTTCTCTTCCCTCCCTTTTCTTTCTTTCTTTCTTTCTTTCTTTCTCTCTCTCTCTCTCTCTCTCTCTCTCATTATTTTTGTTGTTTGGTTTTACTGAATAATTCCTGAGCTGCAGAGATAGTGTTTCTGTGTCCTGTGTGGGAGCTAAGTTTCTAGAGCTGAGAAGGCTGTTTGTGGTCTGCAGACAAGCAACTCCAAAAGACAAAGTCACAGAACCATGGGGGTGGGGGATAGGGCAGGTGTGAGTGGCAGTTTCCAATATTCAGTCCATTCTAAAGAGGCTAAAGAGGTATCTGAGGGCAGAAGTGGGCAAGAAGAGTTAGAGGAGTTGATTTCTTGGTCCAATATTACTAAGAAAGTGTTTCTAATTGAGAACTGGCACAAGCTTAGAGGAGTAGAGAGGATGATTTTACCCCACACATATGTTATAGCAGGCGCCTTCTTTAGTGCTAAATTTAGGAAGGAAAGTAGCATGAAAACTAAGAATTGAATCTTAGTAGCTTGCTTAAAATATTCCTTGATACTAGAGTGAATACTAGCCCCCACCACGAAGGTGAAATTGAATGCCAGTGAGTGGCATGGGATAGTAACTACCCTGGGATGGTTGAAGTGGAGAGGCATATCTAACAGGGTGTGTCGGTGCTGGGATTTGACTTGTTTTATTTAGCACTTTTACATTTTTTTTTCAATCTGGAAAAGGGATTAAAAGGCATGCTTAGGCAAGGCCCAGTTTGTGCCAAGTGAGTGTGGCATTAAAAACTAACTTGTGGATAAAAATCTATGTGTGGAAGCAAGAAAGCAACTTCCAGAAACTTTTTCATAAAACACATGGGTTCTGAGAATATATAGAATGAGCAGAAGGAGACCCTTCCTATAATGTGCAGGAGAGAGGCACTTGCCAGATGATGTTAGTACATGGTTGAGGAGACCTGCACCAGGATATAAGCACAGTATGAGAGAATCAGAGAGCTGTGTATGTTAAAGAAGTAGAGGGAACATGGCAGCAGAACTGACATTGAATGTTCGGAGCAGATACAATCTTAACTCATCAAGCATCTCATCATCATACGTCTCTGAGCTGAGTCCACATCAGTGGTTTCCATTTTGTATTTCCACTAAACCTTGCATGTGTGGCCTGCCTTACAGAAGAATGAGTAGGTCATGAGTAGCTCTTCTCTGTGTGATAATGCGTGTAGGAGATGGTGACTCTGACCCAAAAGAGAAAGAACAAGCTCCAGCGTTCTCCAGAACAGTAAGATGCTTTAGCTTACAACAATTCCGTGCATATTTCACGTAGAAAAAGAAAAAAGGAGTTTGAAGCTTCCCAACGGAAATAAGTGATGTTTCAAGGAGATGAAAATACTACTTACACTGACATGATCATTATTCATTGTATACATGTAGGATTATCAGCTGTACCCCATAAATCTGTGCAACTATCATACATTCACTAAAAGAATGTTTTCAGAAGCATCACCTTATGGTCCTACAAATACCAGATTAAAAATGTCATGGGACAGCATGATTACCCGAAGCACTTTCCAGTGAGGGGACACCTGGCTCCGCTTCAGTTCAGACTTCTTGTCAAGTGTCATCTCAGAGGCTTTCCATGACAGCTGTAGTCATTTTCTGAGACAACGTTATGCCTTTGGAGCAATCTTCAGTCTGTAATTACTCTATATTTTTATACATGTTTACTAATTGTTTGGGTCTGAGACTACTACAAACTTTATGGGGGCAGGGGATTGACTTTTTTGGTTGTATCATCAGCATCTAGAATAATGCTGGGGTGGGTAGGCAATAAATAATAAAAGAGAAGTGGTGGTGGGATTGATAGGTAAGAGGTCACAATTCCCCAACATACTGAGACCCAAAGGGAAGCAGAATAATAATTAAAAACCAGGTGTTTACAGACTAATTCCTATTAAGAAAAGAGACAAATTCCATTTTGGACAGAACATAATGTGGCATTGGCAAACACGCAGAAGTGTCTACAGGTGGCTGGAAATAAAGGATTGGACTACTAAATAGCAGGAGGAAGCCATATTTGCTAAATGGGTTGTATTTTTTGTACACAATTAAACGTGAAGAAATTTATTTTCTCACCTGATAGGTAATTAAGATGTTTGATTTATCTAACAGTTCAATAATGCTAGAAGAATTTCTTGGACTATTTGGCTACCCACAATGTTGGCCTGATCCCAAGACTAATTGCTGCTGTGGTTGCAAGATGGCTGACAAGCCTTGTGCTTCCTTGTTCTTTTCTATTTGAAAAGGGGATTGGTTTTCCATTTCTTTCCACTGTATAGGAGGATTTCTCAGAAGCCTTCAGGAAAATGCCTTACTACTCATGGAGAGATCTTGAGTTTCTTATTTGCAAGGGTGATCCTAATTTCATGGCCACCAGGACCCTCTCCCTACAGCTTGCAAGAATGGCTTGCAGCCACGTTGTTAATTCAGGAGGTTATGATGGAATGAATGTTGGGGAATCAATGGCAATGTTTATTATAGTTAGCTTTTATAAATTCTCAAATACTATTTGTATGATGTAAGACCTTGTCTTGATTTCAGAGAGCTGCTTTTTTTTCCTTCTTTGATTTATTATTATTATTTTTTAATGGGGCTTTTGGTTACTCTAACATTGCCCCCTCTGAAGAGCTAACCCTAAAATCTTTTAGGGACTAGATAAAAGCTCCCAAATTCAGGGAGCTTCTTAAGAAGCAACATAGAGGTGAAAAGGAGACAGGACAAGGCTTATCTGTGGAGGTGGCATGATTGAAAGTGTTCCAGAAAATAAAGAAGATTGGCTTTTGATAATAATGAGGAGAAAGCCGAGAACCTGGGTACTTTGCAAATACTTGGTCTAAAATGTGCAAAAGACCTTGTACTTTTTCATGGTTTTTAAATTTATTTTAGAATGAGGGCTTCTGCTATTTTATTATTATTTCTCTAGTTGACATACAAAATAATGGATTTTATTATAATACTTTTGTGCATGTATTTATCACTGAACATTGCTCATATTCTATTTTGTCTAGATTAGTTCTTTTTTAATTGTTGAGATGTTCATATATGAGCATGGTCTTGTCATTATTTCCAACCCTCCCAGTTCCCCCCCAACTCTTCCCATGTCCCTCTTCTTCCTCTCAATTTCTTGTCCTCTACTTTGATGGTTATTGTTACAATGCATACATGCATTTGTAAATACATACCCATATGTAAAATAATTTTTGGTGCTTGTGTGTACCTGTGTTTAGAGCTACCCACTTGGAATTAGGTAACTTCTCAGGGAACGAGTCCCTGGAGAAAACTGATTCTTTCTCCCTCCCTTAGCATCCATTGATTGCCTGTAGCACTTCATCTTGAGGTGGGACCCCATGTCATCCACCCATTCACCTTGGCGTGTTAACTGGTTTTGTCATTATGCAGACAGATCTCATGAGACTGGCATACTGTGGAGATCCCATTGGCACAGCTTCCCTATCATGTCTAGAATGCATTAACTAGCAGCAGGCGTCTCAGGTTTCTTATATGAATTTCAGGACAGCAAAATGCATTGAGTATTCATCTTTTTACAAATAAACTTTAAAAATATGAAGTTTGGTATTGTTTGACACACTTAGATTATCTGGTAAAGCTCTTTGATAGTTATAAAGATCCTCAGAGAACATTATGGATAGTTAACTATGTTTCACAACACTATTTCTACAGAAGATTACTTTAACTCTTGCTATTAAAATTATATTGGTGTAGAAATAGAACTTATTGAAAATTCCATAGCAGAGGCCTATTCGGATCACAAAAATGATGTAACATTTTTTTCTGTGTTCTAGTCAAGCTTTTAATTATTTTTGTGTGATACTTGCCCTTTTTTTAAGTGGAAAAGTTCTTTGTTAGATCTAAAGTAAGCTCAGTGTTACAGGCTTGCATGTGAGACACTGATTAATCTGCCTGTTGACATTTCAAGTAGAAGTCCTCACATTTATCAGGAGCTTTTCTAAATGCCCCTTCAACCTGCTATCCAGTATCAGGGAAAAGTCCACCTAAGTTGTCCTGAGGTCCCAGTTCAAGCCCTTGAGTCATATAAGCTCTTGTTATTTCTACCGCAGACTAGCTAGTACAGCTGTACTAGCTGTATCTCAGCTGTGAAATATTGTCTGAGGCAGTCTGAAGTTCAGGTCGGTGGTGGGGTTCAAAATGCCCAGGATGCCTCCATTCTGAATCTGTGTAAGTCCTTGTCTCAGGAATGTAGCTCATGGCTGAAGAGGAGCCCAGATGAAGGTAGGCTCATGGAGGGTGTTGCTCACTCTAGTGCCAGGAATGCTTGGACTATAGCACATGAGGCCTTTTTACATTATTAAATGTAGCTATGAGCATTAACATTTTTTCCATGGTTGAATTTAATATATATTTGAATTCCCATTCACCCAGAAGGCAAGGTTTTCAAATCTAATTATGTCTAGCTTCTGCAATTCTTCAGATTTAAATCAGTCAAATTAGGATTTTCCCTCTTCTTAACCATGGTTGGCAGCTAAGTACAGGACATGTTCACGTGGTCCTGCAGTGAGCCATGGAGGCCTTTTGTTCCACTGGTTTCTGGGATGATGTTCACAGCTGCACCTGGCATCCTATCTGCTCTTCCTCATGAGCCCCTCACTATGCCCTCCACAGGGGTCAGTCCACTGCCCCACCTGAAACATGGATGGAAAGTTTGCTGCATAGCCTAGCCACTGTCAGCTTTAGCTTCTATCCCTCTGTCCCAGTCTACAGCTCCTTTGTGTCAACAGCCCTACTCTGTAAGCAAAAGCCTAGATCCTATGCCTAGATCCTTCGCCATACCTGCAGAGTCCCTTGACCATATAAAGTAACATATTTATAGATTCCAGAGCTTAGGAAGAGAAGATCTTCAGGGGATGCTATTTAATATAATCACTCTGATATTTACCAGCTAAAGCCATGAATGTAGTCCCCTCATAGCTTTATTTCTTGAAAGGGAATACATTATTATGAGTCCAACTACAAATACTAGTGTTTATGAAGTCATATTTATAAATATCTAATCATCTGCAAAAGATATAATAAAATGGCACTTGTCTCAGTAGACTTAATTTTCAATCTGACGGTGGTTGGTTCCATGACCTGTCTGTTGCCTGTTTGGCCAGTACATAACTCACCTGCTCTGGTAGTGGAATACAAAATGAGGTGCGAGATGTTCTGTTTGTAGGAAGACTATTATAACACTTGTTTAAATATTAAAACACTGGTTTATAAGTATTTTTTAAAACTTTATTTTTTGAGAATTTCATATATGAGTATTGTCTTTACATCATTTCTACCCCTCCCTGTTCCCCTCCAACTTCTCACATGTCACCCCAATCTCTCTCAATTTCTTGTCCTGTTCTTTATTATTGTTGCATATATGTACATACATTTATAAATGTAAACACACACATTGATATGCAATGCACTGAGTCCATTTAGTGGTGCTCATCTTGAAGTAAGACCCCACGATCTTTCCCCTATCCACTTTGACATGTCAACTGGTTTTGTTACTGTGCAGATCGTATTAGACTACCATACTATGGAGGTTTCATTACTGTAAGCTTTGCTACCATGCCTAGAATATATTTTAATGTTTGAAGTGAAATTTTAAGATTTCTTAATATCTCACAGGATGACCTACATTTGTCAGGTTCATGGACAACATGAAGTATCTCAAGGCCTGAGCGGGAATGGATCCCAGTGTGTGCTCACCTGCAGGGGATTAGACATGGTGTGTTCACCTGAGTCACTGGCTTCTGCACGTTCCCATGCCTTCCTGCAACATTACCTTTCAGAAAAAAAACACCAAACTATGCATGAAGCACATGATGAAAAATTCCTGTTTTTTTTTTTCCAGTGTTGTTTAAAGTTAGAGATGTAATTCTCTCACGATAGGCTATAGTACAATAAATATGGGGACAGGTATATAGACGTCTCTTCCGAGATTTCACTATGCAGTAGCAAATGAGAGGCAAGTGCTCTTGCTCTTCCTGTTAAGTTTATGTGGCTGAAATAATATACTGAAAATAACATGGAGAATCCTTTGTCAGCAAATATTACTGAAGAGGTGCAGAAAATATTGCTGAAGAAACAAGTATGAGAACAGATAATTCACTGTAGGCGCTTTGCTCCGGACTACAGGTGTCTCCATCAGATCTGCGTTTATGGGATTTGCCAAATTATGTTCCAGTAATGAATACAGAAAGACTAGCTTATGAGCCATTAAAAGAAAAATATTTCAGAAGGCCAGATACTCAACAGTAAATTACTTCTCTATTAAAAACAATTTATAATAAAACCATGCAAGCCTAACCATTGATGGAATAGTTATTTTGGAATGAAATATTCTAAAATAAAGTTACACAGAACCTCAAATTTCCATCCTTCTAGCTTTACTTCATTTATTTCAGGTTTATCATGAATGAAATTTAAGCCAGAAACCCCCAGGTGTGGTTAATATTATAAAAATCAGATCTCACTAGAACAGAATGGCACTGTAATGAGATAGGAAATGACCATGTAAGCTTGCTTTGTTTATGGCTGCCTGCTTTTTCAGTTTCCTCTGGCAATAAAGATGTTATGCATTTTATTTTCTCTTACAAATTTCTTTTTCAAATTTGTTGACTTATCTTCCTGATAACTGGACCGTCCTTAAATTTTTATTTTATTTTTATGTGTAGGAGTGTATTGCCTTGCATGTATGTAAGTGCACCCATGTTATGCAAAGTCCACAGAGGACAGAAGAGGGCATCAGATTCCCTAGAACTGGAGTTATGGATAGTTGTTAGCTTCTATGTGCGTGCTGGAATTCGAACCTGGGCCTTCTGCAAGAATAGCCAATGCTCTTAAGCAATGAGTCATCTCTCCAGCCCCCATGTCCTTTTTTTTCTTAGCATAAACTTAAAATATAAACTTAATCATTTCCTTGTAAGCTATACCATCGTAACAATCAATAAAAACCAACTCCTGTTTGAAAAACACATAGACTATTTAGAGGCTTCATGTTTTAAAAGTGTTCATTGTTAAGATGTTTTTTTCAAGAAGCTGAATGTTTCACTCATAAAAATGGTTATCCGAACCTAAGAGGCTTGAAAATAATTTCAAATGATATACATCAAGCAAGGTCAAAACAATTAAAAATACTGGTTTTCACTTGCTGTGCAAGAATGAAGACCTGGGCCGCCCATGGAGCTATGTCTGTCTATAATCCTGACATTCCTATGGCAAGATGGGAGGCAGAGATGGGAAGATCTCAGGAAGCTCGTGGGCCAGCTACCTGTTGTATGCCACAGAATAAGAGACCCTGTTCAAGGTTCAAGGGGAGCACTGACATGCAAGGTTATTCTCTGACCTCTACATATGTGCTGTGGTGCACACATTCCTGCACTCACATCAACATGCAGACACATAGAAATTTGAAAAAATCCTTTTTCTGTTTCTTTTTTCACATTTTAATTTTGAATATATTTAATGATGTATATGTTTGTGGGATTAATACCTAAATGTACATATTGGGGGCTAAATGCTTAATTTTTTTTACAGCTGATTTGTATTATTTAAAATGGTGAATTAAAAGCATTTCTAGTTTTGATAACACAAAGCTCAAAAGGTAAAGTGAACTGAAGAAAGTGTCTTGGGCACCTTACATCTTTTTATCCCATTTTTGGGATAAGATGGGAAGCCATCTCATACTTTAAATTTTCTTTTAAATTCCCTCCCTCCCGCCTTCCCTCCAGGCCTTCCTCCCTTCCATTTGTTTATAGTGTCTCTCTTTGCAGCTCAGGCTGCCTGGAATTCAGATCCTCCTGCCTAAACCTTTACAGGGTTGGAACTACAGGCACACAGGTCAACATCTGACTCACACTTTTTCAATATATGCTACTTTCATGGCTATTCTAAGGGGGTGGCATAGTATGGCATTTGTATCTATTGGAGTATTTAACTTTTAGCCCATGTCCTATACTTAGTATGGTAACTCTAGGTGCAGAGACTTGAAGTCTGACACACCAGTCTCCATGTGAAGACCTGTCGGTGATCTGACAAAATAGTCTCTCTGTAATTTTATTTTCACAATGAGCTGTTTGTCCCCCTAGTCCTTGAGTGCTCGATCCACTCGTCTATGGCAGTTCACAGGCAGAGGGAGGGCAGGATGGTCTGGGTGAGGCTACAGTCTTGGGTTGTTCAACGGGGGAGCTTAATGGCTTTCTCTGGGTTTCCCTTCCCCTGACTGCGTTTCCCTCCCTGCGCCTCACTTTTCTTCAGCGTAAAACCCAAGCGAATGAGAATTTAACACATTAAGCCTGAGCTGCTTTTGACCCTGAAGCGGGTGGATTCAGGCAACCTTCTGAGAGAAGTCTATGGCAAATAGAAACTGGGCGTTGGCTCTGCTGAACGTGGAATACTGAGTTTTGGAAGAAACAAAATAAGCTATTCTCTAAAATATTCAGATGTTGAGATGAACCAAGACTGGTAACAATTTTAGGAAATCAGCAATAGTGCAGGTTCCTTTCTGACTCTGAACACTAGGTGGCAGTGTGGGCACAGGAGGAAGACCCTCGGCACTCCCTCTCCCCTTCCTTCTCTTTTGGGTTCTGTAACTTTTCAGTCAGATTTTGCATCACCAATTCCTCCATATTAGAAGTCTGAGGACACCCCAGCGCCAAGTCCTACAGGACACTGGCTGAAGGATTGACTGGGCACTTAAATGATTAGTACCTGGAACGGAACTGCGTCCTTCCTTCTCCAGAGGTGCGCACTGACCTTCAGGTGAGACCCAGGGCGCCAGGTCTCAGCAAGCCCTGGGCGATTGTGGTTTTCCAGAAGAGCTGTCAGCTTTGATGGAGGCTGCTGGGTCTTAGGAACCACAGTGCCCGCCTAGCTAATGAGACCACCACCTTTGCGGGTGGGATGTTGCTGCAGTCATTTCTTTCTGATTTGCTCTGTGGGAGAGGCAATGTGGGCCAGGACACTGGCTTTAAAATACTTTAAAATACTGCCTTTTTTTTTTTTTTTTTTAAATCTTTTTAGATTAAAAACAAAAACAAAAACCAGGAGCTTCTCTGAGAAAGATAAGAGTAAATTGCTGTGAAAATGAAAAAATAAAATAAAATAAAAATACAGTGACCCCAGAGGCAAAGGCGTATGAATCACAGCCAGGAATATGAGTGCTTGGCTCCTTTGTGTTGGATTTTCAGGGTGGAGTCCAGAGAATTCCCATTAGACAGATCAATTCTGTGGTGTTTCTGAGCAGCATATCATATATCTCCATATATGTGTGTGTTTGCATATATATACAATGTATACGCAGTCTTTCTGTGGAGCTTAAGTGGATGCCTGACATCATGAATATTCTATGAGTGCCAGGCTACCCAGACAGTTGACCTGGTTACCAAGAGAGTGTGCTTCTATATAGCATGGCTATCCTCATATTTGTGCACCCTGTGGGACAAAGGGATGATTTATAGACTGGGTGGGTGGAACAGGACTATGGGAGACTTCAGCATGTCACTCAGAACAATTTAAAACCCAGGAAAATTTCCATTTAATGTTTTAGGACCATTATTGGACATGAGTTTGTGAAACTAGGGAAAGCAAAGCCTCAGCTAAGGAGGCACTACTGTGTAGCCACACACGTCATCATTTAACCTATGAATGGCAAGAAGCCACTCTGTCCAGACCTTGATCTCAGCAATGCAGATAAACAAATGAATCTGTTCACAAGAAGCTCGGATTATAGTGATGGAGAGGCACCCTCATGTCAGCTGTGAAGTAAAGTGGATAAAGGGATAAGGTAGAGTGGAACGAATGAGATTCTGGTCAACATAGGGGTTTTCTTGGAAGGATTCCTGAATATGGTGATGTCTGTGCATGAAGCCAAAGGACAAGGTGTGTGCATCTCTAGAGGGACAGTTTATCAGGCACAGGGAAGAGCATCCACTTGCTCTGAAGACATTGGAAGAGAAAGCCCAGATGGACAGGAGCAGGTGCAGACTGACAGAGCCTGAAGCCTGGAAACTCTGCCACCTTCTTTTAAAGAAGAGACTATCAGATTAGATAGGAAAATTATATTTAAGATAAAATCCCAAGAAATCGCACATTTAAAAATCTTCTTGTATTGTAAAAGCATTAAAATCCAGGGAAGGCATTCTGACACATATGTAGAATGATTTCCCCTCTTTTTTCAGCTTCATACTCTTTGATTGTTTCTTTATACAGCTCTGATGGTACAATACATTTTAAGAGGTAACAGATAATTTAGTCTTTCTTTTTAGCATGGTTGAACAAAATATTGGCAGTTGATACATTTAAGTTTCACAATTTTTTGGCTATACCATGTAAATTTCTAAGAACTGCAATATTGGAAAACCATCCTTGAAATTCCCTTCACTTCATTAAAAGATTTGTAAGAATTTTCCACCGACTTGCTTCTGATTCTGTTCATATTTAAGCCTTGGTTTTTCCTATGACTGAACTCGTTTAAAGCTGATTACCACATCCACTTCTCATTTGATTCTACCCTCATCTATTCACATGAAGACATTGTGGGGTGTGGCAGCTTGGAGGGCGGAGACGTTTCCTAAAAGTAGTTTCTGTAAAAGCTAATAGCATGCAAAAGTCCCATGACAATATTGCACAAATAGCAAATCCTTCCATAAACTTGCCTTTAGCTAGGCCCCTAAAATACTCATAGCTACTCCCATTTCTTTGTGACAAGAAGGGAAATGTGATAGAGGGAAAATGGGATGAAAAGAGAGTTCTTAACTGACCATGGTTATGACATTTTTCTCTTGGAAATTACAAAATCTTAAGAGCATGTCGGCATTGCTATTCAAGAAATGGCCTTGAACCTAAAGCTTCATTAACACAGTAACTCACCTATGCTCAATGACAGGTGTTCTTGCCCTACTGTGAGGTCATTGGGAGACAAGAAGCCTAAGACCTTTGGGTTTGTTTGGAATATTTATATAATCCAGTATCCAGAAATACACAACACCTATGGCAGGTAGATTTCCCATCTCAGAGTTGTGCTTCACAGCAATGGAACTGTGATGGAAACACAATCCCTTAGGGGTTGTAATTTTGCTGAAAATGTAGTGCTGAATGAAGGGCATGTGGGACTGGGAAGTTAGTAGTCTTTCTTTAAATTTTGAAATATGTGTGTGTGTGTGCACATGCACACGTGCATGCATGGACGCCAGAAGTCAATGTCGGGTGTCTTCCTTTATCACTCTATGCCTTAGGCAGTCTCACTGAACTTGGAGCTCACCAACTGGCCAGAATGGATGTGTCTCAGTTTCCCATCTGTAAAATGATTATTATAATACAGTTCATGCAATGGTAATGAACTTTTGGTTTAACAGCACATGGCATAAATTATTGAATCTATGTTATGTTTGTTTTTAAAAACTTTATATTTTTAAATTTTATTTTATTTATTTTGCTTATGTGCATATAAAGTCACTACTTTAATGTTGTGTACATCAAGACTAACAAAGATGAATATAAGACAAACTTCTGTCCATGAACACACGCTGTATTACAGTAAGCCCAGTTTGTATTCCACCATCAAGTACAGTTTGCACATTCATTCACTTTGTGATGGATCATTAAGGATATCCCCAAACCAATGGTCTCATCAGTTCTCCTCAAAATATCCAGTGAGAGGTTTGAGCTTGAAAGAAATAGAAGACATTGAACTTGCCTCACTGCCTTGAATTTTATTTGTAATTTCAGTGGAACAAATAGACCCTGGATATTCCTCACTGTGGAAGAATTCATTTCATCTTGGTCGAGCTGAAAGTACAGAAGACAACATAATTTTTTTTCTAATAATTCAAGAGGATGACTGGATAAGAGTTCATTTTTCACACAAGAAAACCCTTTCTGAAGAAGATCATGACTTTTAAAAGGCCCAGTTGCTGAAAGTTCAGTGAATGAAATCTTGTATTTTAGTTATAATCTGAGTTTTCTGGAGTTCATCTTTGGCCCGCTCTTGGGACACCTTTTCAACCCACTAAACATTTTATTTTTAATTGACAATTATATATATATATGTGTGTGTGTGTGTGTGTGTGGAATACAATGTAATATTTTGATGAATGTATGCAAAGTAGAATAGTTAAATCAGGCTAATTAATGAACACACCCTCTCCAAGATTTACTATTTTATTATGAAAACATTAAAATTTTTCTCTAAAATTTAAATTAGATAAGATATTGCTGACTGCAGTTGCCATCTGTGCAGCAATTCACTATGGTGTGTTGCTCTTGTCTAACTGAACTTTCCCCCTTGTGACCAACATTTCCCTTTCCTGTTTATCCAGGTCCTCTTGCTTTTGCCAGTGGTCCACAAGCTACTCTCCAGGTTTCTCCACATCACTGATCCTGAACCTCTGCCCTTTGTAATCACCCCTCACTGATAAGAGAATCCCTTGGGTTTTATGGTGCCAATTGTGGACCTGTATAAAAATTAATCAGAATGGGACTTTTCCCTGAGCAACTTGAAGGACCTAATCTAGCTAGTCATACTTTAAAACTATCAGAGCATAAGTCCCCCCTCCCAACAAATGTAATTTAGAAGATGCGACTGCTTCAGATTGAATCACAGGTGGGTGAGAACCCATCCCCCCTCAGTATTATTGTCCTTCACTTCCAGGGACCTGGGAACCCCCAAACCTTGCTATGTTGCAGAATTTAGCTTGAAGAACTCTCAAAGTCAGCAAATTCTCTTTCCCAAAGAAAAAGCAAGGTCCATATGTAAATACAGTTGTGTCAATAAGTCACATTAACAGACTTAGCATTCCCAAGAACAATCAATCCACCTATTAATACCTGCAGAGTTGGATTTGATGTTGGCTTCAATTTTGTCTCCTAATCAAACCTCTAACTAAACATCAGCCTGAAATTTACAGGTGTAGGGCAGACAATGGCAAGAAGAAAATGGAAAGTGAGTGACTTTCAATTGAGATACAAGTGTTGTTGAATACCTAGGCACTGCCTCAAGCTCCCATTATTAACTTGTAAAATGAGTATATATATTCTAATGAGGAAAATGAAGCTCGGAGAATTTGAAAGCCCCCGTTCACAATAAAACCAGAGTGAATGACAAACATTTCTTTTCTAGACTTGCAGATTTTTTTCCTATCATCTAAGACAGGTCCGAATGGTAACAACTCACATTTATATGAAGCTCTAGTTTACTTGTTAGGTCGTGGCCAGGAAGCAAGGGAGATCACGGATGCCCTGCAGTCTCCTTCAAGGACATGCTGCCAATGACTTCAACATCTCCCACTAGGCTCTGCCTCTTAAAATTTCTGCCACCTCCCAACAGTGCCACCTTGGGTACCAAGGCCGTAACACATGGGCCTCTGGGAACATTCAGCATCCAAAGTATAGCAATATACAAAACCCTTCTGTTTCTTAAAACGTTTGCTGTTAAGTGCTCCAATGTGTTTAATTTATTATCATTATTTTCTTTTACTGACAGTAGGTTTTGTAACTAAGCTTTTACAGATGACAAAATCTAATCTCTGGAAACTAGTCAAAGACCTTTGAGCAAAGAGAGAGCTAGCTGGTTCAAATTAGTTCATCTGCCTGCAGATAGTTCTCCGCACCCCACCATTCTGAGGAGAGGGCTTTCATCCCTCTTGTCCCACTCAGACCATTTTCCTGACAAATGTTCTCGATGACACTTGAAGAGGATTTTCTTAGTATGTGTCAACATGGCTCTTTGCCAGTAGAGCCCAGTTTGTAAGCACCACAGGCTTACAACTCCATTACAAAGTGAAATGGCACTGTGGAAGAGAGGTGGAGAGAGGACAGAACTGTATCTCATAAACAGCACGCTTAAATTTACACCACCCTCCAAGGCCTTGTGATGGTTGGAAAAAAACACGGGGAGAATTTTGAAGCTGGGGTTCCAATTCTGCTCTTTAAACACCACGACCTTGGGAAGGTCACCTTACGCGCCAAGGTTTGTGTTTCTCATCACCAAATGTGCCTTTCAGGAGCTTACCCAACCCTCATGCCTGAAGTGGGGTCATTTTGCCAGTAGGGGGCAGGCAAATATAGCCCTTGAAGTGTTTGTGACTCTAACATGCAAGAAATAATTAAAATTTTTAATACAAATAAGTTATTCAAAAATTTTAAAATTGAAATAAGGTTAAAAGTTTCTGATAGAAACTTTGAATACGCTCTACTGTGGTGCGTTTTCTATGTTTGAATTTCATTGCCTCTATTGCGTGTTAAATAATGCTTAGCTTACTGTGTGCAAAGCACTGTGCTTCAGATGTTACCTTTAATGCTTACAGCAAACTGCACACGTTATCCAGGCTTTACCTAGAGATACCAAAGCTGAGATTAAGGCAAGATCATCCAGCTGGCAATTGATAGAGCTAGGATTGGAACCTGAATCTGATTGTCTTTAACCAAGGCCTTGTTGCCTCCCTTCCTTGCTGATTTCAACAGCCAACCCCACCCCATCCCACCCCTGGGACCGTGCACAGGGCCTCTCCATCACTTCAGTCACAGATGGGATATGATGTCATGGAAATGTTTCTCTCTGTGCATGAGTGATTCCAATCTGATAAAATGATGGAAATCTTGATCATATTAAATATCAAACCATGGAATCATTTGGAGAATAATGCTGGATTCACCTGCTGTGCCTGTGTTCTTCCACCCTAGCTTAGACATCCACATTCCATGTTCTCACATGACATAGACTGCCACTCTGCTGAGTTCCTCCTGCTTGCTCCAGTGCTCCCTCTGCTGCTGCAAATGCTCATAAGCCTCTCCACAGCCTCTCCTGTGCTGCCTTCACTCTTCCATCATTTGCCCTTTGCCCCCCATCAGAGTTAGGGTTTTGCATGAACCTCCTTTGAGCCACTCAATCAATGTTTCAGAAAAGCATCTTTTATTTGAAAGAGCATTCTTTCTGACAACTTAGCAGTCATTTTTCATTTATTTCATTGTTTGAGAATTTCATACATACGTATCTTTGATCAAATCAGTCCCCCTTTCCTCCCCTCTTATTGCACCCACCACCACGTTTCCCTCCAAATTCATGTGTTCTTCTTAAAAACCCACTGAGTCTACCTAGTGCTATATGGGCTTCATTGTAGGAACATGTATAGGAGCATGGGTAGCCTTCAGGGGTTGCATCCCTGAAGAAAACTGACTGTCTCTCCCCCAGAAGACACCATTTGCCAATAACTAGATGTGGAACTTCATGAGTCCCTGCCACGACCATGTCAGGATTTGGGCTAGCTTGATTTTGTGCAGATCTTGTGCCTGTCATCCTGGCCACTGTGAGTTCATGTGTACAACTGAATTGTCATGTCTGTCAAATGCTATTCTGCTACAGACATCCACTACCTCTGACTCTTGCACTCTTTCTGTTCCCTCTCCCATGATGATCCCTAAGCCTTGCAGGGAGGAGATGTCATACAGCTGACCTATTCAAAGCCAAGAACTCCATAGTCTCATATTTTCTGCAAGTTGACCAGTTGTGGGTCTCCATATTTATCACCCATCTACTGTAAAATGAAGTGAAGCTTCTCTGATGAGGGTTGAGAGGTGCACTAATCTATGGGTATAAGAACTTAGGGGGCAGTTTAATATTTTGTCTATAGTAGAATAATAGTATTGGGTTCTCCCCTAGGGCCTATAGTCACCCCCCCCCCCCCGTTAATGTTAATGGTACCAGGCATGAATTCCATCTTGTGGAACAGGCTTTAAATCCAATCAGAAAGTGTTTGGTTACTTCCATAAGTTCTGTACTTCTATTGAATCACTGGGCATATCTTGCTAGGCCAGTCATTACTGTAGCTCACAGGGTAGGACTGATTATTTCCCCTGAGTACATTGCATAGCATCTTCTAGCACTATGTATGCTAGCTAGTAGGGATGAAGCTTCATTGATTTCTCTGTGTCCTCTACCTCAAGTATGTGGTGTTTTCAGCAACAGGGTTTTAGAATCAAGCTCTGGAGGGTAATCAAGAGCAGTAGCAATGGTCTGTAATGTTTTTTGGGGGGGGGCGGGGGTGGTTATGAGATCCTATCGACCAACTCCAACACCTTGTACCTGACACTGATAGCCTATGTTGTCCTTTTATAAATAAATATATGTATGGAAGCTTCAACAGTAGTAGGTTTCCCTATTGTATTTTCACAGGTCTTTATTGCTAGCTATTCCTCCTTATAAACCCTCTTCTATCCAAGACCTTCCCACCCCATTTAATCCTTCCTGCTCCATTATTACCCCCACCTTTATAGCTGTATTCTGTCTCCCTGTCCTTGAAAGCTCCCCGCCTCCCCCATGGCCCCTTACTAGTTTCCTAACCTCTAGAGGTATTCCAAATGAAACACATATCTAAAACAAGCTAACACCCACTTATGAGCGAGAACATGAAATGTTTCTTTCTGGGCCTCGGTTGCCTTATTCAAGATGTTTCCAGTTCCATCCATTTGCCTGTGAATTTCATTTTTCTTAATGGCTGAATGATATTCCATTGTGTAATGTACCACATTTTTGTTATCCGTTCCTCAGCTGATGGACATCCAGACTATTTCCATTTCTTGGCGACTGTGAATAGAAAAGCAATGTACATGGTTGAACGAATATCTCTGTAGTAGTATATAGGGTCCTTTGGGTATATACCCAAGACTGGTATAGCTGGATTTTGTGGTAGATCTATTTCTAGCTCTTAGAGGAGACTTCACAGTGATTTCCATAGATGCGGCACCAATTTGTTCTCCCACCAATAGTGGATAATTGTTCTCTTTTCCCCAAATCCATGCCAGATTTGTCGTTTTTATCTTAGCTATTGAGAGAGGGGTAAGATTAAATCTCTAATAAGTTTAAATTTTCATTTCCTTGATGGCTAAGAATATTGAACATTAAAACATAGCTCTCAGCCATTTGTATTTCTTTTTTTTTGAGAATTCAGTTTATAACCATGCCCTAATATTTAGGCTTTTTAAAAAAGTTCTCTGTATATTCTAGACAAAAACCCTCTTTCAGAGGTATAACTGGTAAAGATCTTTTCCCTTCTGTGGGCCAACTCTTTACTCAAATGATGGTGTCCTTTCCATACAGAAGCTTTTAGTTTGATGAAGTTCCATTTGATTATTTCCAATTTTTGAAATTTTAAAAATAATTTTAATATATATTTTAGTTTAAAAATGTTTTAATTGTATTTTTTGTGTATTTCATGTAGAACCCCTTTGTCATCTGTGTACCCCATTCCCCATTGGTACCTCCCATAACCCCTCCACTGGAATTCATACATTCTGTCATTTGTGTTAAGGCCTATCATGTCAAGTTAGTGTTCCCAGATGTCCTTCAGTGCAAGTTCATCCTCTGAGGTCTAGTCAGCCCATCTAGAGTCCCTCCCTTTAAGAAGATCAGCTCTTCCTTACCTGGCAGAAATCAGCTGTCTATAATTCTTTGACTAAGATTGGGGCCTGCTGTCCATTTCCATAGTTCTGTGCTGGGTTTTTGTCTGTCTAAGTTTGCGTGGGTCTTATGCATGCTGACACCATTGCTGTAAGTTCATTGCTGTATGAGAATGGTCCTAGGAGCCTGTAGGACTCTATTTCCATGTGGTCATGCACCTCCTCTCTGGCTTATCTTTCCACCCTCTCTTCTGCAATAGTTCCTGAGTCCTAGGTAGGTGGATTTTAAAATAGAAGTCCAGTCCAAGGACCCACACTCTAAGACTCTTATGCTCTATGTTTTGGCCAAATGTGACTTTTTGTGTTCCAGGCTTTCTATTGTATGGAGGAACTTCATTGATGAAAATTGAAAGCTGCATTAGTGTTTTCTTCATCCCTTGTTCTATGTTCCATGAGCCGTATGTGTAGAGGTTGCATCATAGATGTGCCACTTAGGCTTGGGCAATTCACAGACAATCTCTGTGTGTGACCAGTTGTGGAACTCTATAATAACACATGTCTGGGATATTTGTAAATTTAAGGATCCATATTTTGCACATAGTAAGAAATTACATTTGTCTAGGAATCTGACAGCCTTGGGATTTTCTCTGAGATCTATGACTTCTCCAGCTATGTGTATTTGACTAGGTTTACGGAACCACACATGAGTTTCCTCCATTGAGTGGGCTTTAAGTCTAATTAGGTAACTGTTTGTTACCCCCCAAGATAAAAGTGCCATTACTGCACCAATGTTTTTTGCTGTGCTGGTCACTGATGTGTTTTTTAGGCCTTGAAGCTGGGGTCGGATCATCGATTCATGCTCTCCCTTACTAGCTTGTATAGTGCTCTAGAAAGATATGAGAGCTAGCTTTCAGGGGATGAAGCTTCCAGGTCATCTCCAGTTCCATTGCTCCAAGTCCTGTGTCTGAAGTATGTCCTGTCTTCAGCAATAGGGTCTTACCTTCAAGTTCTGGGAGGCAATCAAGGGCGGTGGCAATAGCCTATATAATTTTTGGAGTTTCTTGGACTTCCTTGGCCAACAGTTCAAAGGAAGGTTTCTCCTGTCTGGCACTGTTTCTTGTTATGTAACCATTAGCTATATACACGGACTCATGTAGAGATATTGTTTGTGTAATTTTTCATTAGGTTTTTGGAATAATACGATTCCCTTTTTCTTTTGTACTAGCTAAGCATTATTTATTTCTCTTCTCTCTCTCCCTGTCTAACCATCCCACCATTTAAAGTGTCCCCATTTTCCCCATTTCTCCCTTGATAATACCAGTCTCCTTTGGTCCCACCTCTCTTGAACTCCTTCTTTCCCTTTATCCCCAAGTTTCCTTGTATAACCCTTCCTCCTGCCTCCCATTTAAATGATCCCATTTTTATCTAGTTCTTCCTTAGTAATACCTGTCTCCTACTGTTCTCACTCAGGTTCTTCCTTTCCTTTTATCTCCCCCATTCTATTTCATAATTCTGGTTCCAGCAGTTATGTCTGGATACATACTCACTTATAAGGATTTGGTACTAGGATCCACATATGAGGGAGAACATACATTGTTTGTTTTTCTGAGTCTGTGTTACTTTACTTAGTATAACAGTTTCTAGTTCCATCCATTTACCTGCAAATTTCATCACTTCATCTTTCTTTACCACCGAGTAGAACTCCATTGTATAAATGTACCATATTTTTGTTATCCACTCATCAGTTGAGGGACATAGGTTGCTTCCATCTGTTAGCTATTGTGAAAAGAGCAGCAAAAACACATGGTTGTATAAATATCTCTGAAATAGGATGAGTCCTTTGGGTATACATCAAGGAGTGGTATAACCAGGTCATATGGTAGGGTCATTTTTTGTTTTTTAAGAGTTCTCCACACTGCTTTCCATAGGAGCTGCAATTCCACTAGCAGTGAATGAGCATTCCCCTTTCTTCACACCAGTATCTGGTATCATTTGTTCCCTTGTTCTTAGCCATTATGATTAGGGTAATATGGAAACTAAAGTGGTTTTAATTTGCATTTCCCTAATTACTAATGATGTTGTGTGCTACCTTATGCAGGTACTGGGAACTGAATTCAGGTCCTCTCCAAGTACACTTAATGCTGAGCCATCGCTCCAGCCCCTACTTCTCCTTTTTACTATCAAATCCAAGTGCCTTTTCCAAATCTTTCCTTTAATTCCATGAACCAACTTTAAATATGAGTTTTCTCAGCTATATTATATGTTGCGTCCCAGTTTTCTTGTTTAGCATGATCACAGTAGATCACTGACTGGACTGCGATACAAATTCCTTGAGATAACTTTCACTTGATTTCTCCTGAAGGCTGAGTGTTGATGAATGCTCACTGAGCTAGATTCCAGTTCTGAACCCCCTTTTAAGGCAAGGATAAGATATAACATATCATTTTATAACTCAACAGATCATCAGTGCTCCTTAAGTGAGGTCTGTGACCACCTATAATGTTCTAAATTCTGTGCTTTGTGCTTTCATGCATAGTTTCGTACCATTCTTCAAAATGCACTGGAGGGAGAGACCCCACTGTTTTCTTCTCAGTCAGAAAAAATGTTATACTTAAAGGCTAATAGTCTTGTTCAGACTCACAGTGCTGAAAGTGGAATTTGAATCCAGGAGGCCTAACTTCAGACCTCATGCCTTTAACCACTACCTATCCACCTTATTACCAGACTTTGGTCCTGCTTGATCTTGAGGTTTCAGAGCCAAGATATAGGGATAGTGAGATGTTAATGAGAGTGGGACTGAGTGGAATTTTTGTCTTTTACAGAGTGACTCTCCCAGCATTCTTAACATTTTGAATAAATTCCACTAATTGTCAAGTGATGCCTTTAAGTTCTTATGGAAATTTTGGAAAGAAACGACCTCTTAGAAGATGCAAAATCATTGTGAGAATGCTGATTTTATTTAGTTCTGTAGAAGTACTGAATGCTTCAGTCAATTCCTGAACAAAAGTGAGCATTTTGGCCACCATTTTCTAAAACAAAACTACAACAAACAACTTTGAATTAAAATGACAACTCTTACTAGACACCATAGGTTAACAAAATAAAAACCCAAATGCCAGGAATGGACTCCCTCTTTTGAAGCTGTTGACCAGGGGCCCATAGACCCTCAAACAATATTGACCATTGCCCATGCTTTTGGTTACCCACCAGAACTTCATGGTAAGATACCATTGCTGAAGATACTACACACACAAGCCATAGAACTAGCAAGAAGAAATAAAGCTGCTGTTAACTTCAAAGACTCGTCTTTACTTGTTAGGTTTCATGGTGCTGGAAGGTGCTCTACATGCTACCTGAGAAGAAAATTCATCACCATCCTTACTCAGCTGTGAATCCTGAGAGCTACAAAAACAGCTGGCCTGGAAAGATATGCCCACAGGTGCAATAGTGGCATGAATATTATGGGAGTAACCAACTACTTTCTAATTGGATTTAAGGTCTGGTTTGTAGGATGTAGCCCACACCTGGCCTTGACATCAGGTTTAGAAACTTGAGGCTAGGCAGGCCTTTGGACACAGAGGAGAGCCTAATACCAGTTTTCTGCTAAATAGATAGACTATTAAATGACTTCTAATGATTTATTGTTGTACCCATTGGTTATTGCCTCTTTCAACTCTCACCAGAGAAGCTTCTTTATGCAGCAGATGGTGATTAACACAGAAAACCACAAATGGCCACCCTGCTGAGAACAAGAGGCTGCAGAGTGCTCATCCCTGAATGGAACACATACATCAAACTACTGCCTCCCAAGACTCAGAATCATTGTGGAAGGTGAGTGGAAAGACTGTAAGAGTCGGAGGTGGATGACCACAAGGAAATAAGGTTTTCCAGACAGCTAGTGAGTTATTCCTATGAACTCACAGCAGTGATGACAACATGCACAAGTCCCATGCAAGCTCAAACCAGATGAAATCCCAGCATAGATGTGGGGAAGTGGGTAAGAAACCCCAATACATGCTAAGAAACTATTGGCAACCAGTGACTGTTGGGAGGGGGGGAGTCAGTCCCTTTCAAGGGTGTGACTCTTGGTAGATTACAAGTTCCAGCAAATGAACCCCCTATTGAAAGACATTTAGGGGTACAAATTAGACTCTGTAGGCCTTTATATATAATAGAGTACATTAAATTATGTGGGGGCAGTAAAGGGAGGTGCTGATAGGGGAAGGAATCTAAATAAGATAAAAATGTATTATATGAAAATCACAAAATTCAGTTAAAAAAACAAAATTAAACTGAAGATCATTAGGCTTCTTATATCTTCCCAGCCATCTTTGCTCCTGTCACTGCTCTATGATCACTGTGGGGAGAGCTCTTGGCCTTGAGAACACACAAAGACTGGTGTCTTCTACTCTTGTCACTTCTTTGAATTTCTTACAGTTGCTGAAGAATAGTAAGTCTACTGCTCAAAATGGCCCAAGTCTCTCATTGGTTAGTATCATTGTTAATATTGAAAATGTTGAACCAGCCTGGCTGATGTAACGACCATCGGAAAATATGATAGCTATAAACTGCCCACGTATAAAGTAAGTTGTTGCATATGGTTGGTCTGTGCATATACTGAACCGTCCGATTGCTGGCAAGCAGGAGAGAGAAGGTAAAGTTTGTTCTTGATTGGGCTTAAGAAGCCGGAATGTCTGGGGTTGTCTGCTGCCATTGGTACTGCTGATGGAAGTCTAAGAAAATATTAGGATGATTAGATTACATGGGACATTCTTGAAACAGAAGGTCAGGTGATTGATAAACACAACTGATTATTGGAGTTGTCTCCTGAATTAAGAAGTACAGATCATAGCTACCTAAGACAAAATGAGGCATTAGTCATGGAAGATAAGAAGTTGCATTAAAACAGTTGTCCAATACCTATTTCAAACCTATGTCTCCCAAGGTTCAGGGACATTGCCAAAGAGGAGGCAGAAAGATTGTAAAAGCCAAAGTGGGTAGACAATCACAAGGAAACAGAATCTTTCAGATAGCTTGTCAGTTACTCATATGAACTCACAACAATGGTGACAGCATTCTTAAGTCCTACACAAATTCAAACCAAACAAAATCCCAGCATAGACATGGGAAGTGAGTAAGAAATCCCAACCCATTCTAAGGAACTTTTGGCAATTGATGGCTGCTGGGAAGGATAGAGACAGTATCTTACAGGGATGGGGCTCGTGGTGGGCCCAGAAGATGGACTCACACCGAAGGACATTTCATGACACAAATCAGACTGGATTGGCCATACTATATAAGAGAGTACATTAAATTGAGCAGGGGGCAGTGGGGAGAGGTGTGGATAGGGGAGGGGATCTAAACACATCAAACTATATTGTATGAAAATCACAAAAATTCAATGGAAAAAAAAGTTGTCCAGGTAATCTTGATAATTATTTTGAAGCTTTTCTTACTTGTGAGAACATTTCATTATTGCTCTGTACTTTTCTCTTGAGATGTCTTTCTACCATTTTTTGGTTGAGATTTAGGACTTTCAGCTATCTAAGCAGAAGGATAAGTGGACAGGGAATTCAGAAGGATTTGTGTGTGTGTGTGTGTGTGTGTGTGTGTGTGTGCGTAATTGTCTATAATCAAGTCTAATGAAAATGTGATATTTTAAGCTTTAATTTCATTATATATTTTGTGTGTAAATGATACATATTTATTTATTATTATTTATTTTATGTGTGTAAGTATATTGCCTGTGTGTGTGTAAGTACACACGTGTCATGTAATGCCTGCAGTGGTCAGAAAAAGGCGATGGATCTCCTGGAACTGGAGTTAGGGATGGTTATTAGCTGCCATGTGGGTGCTGAGAATCAAACCCGGATCCTCTGCAAGAGCAGTCAGTGCTCTTAACCACTGAGCCATCTCTCCAGCCCTATAAATGATACACATTTATAATAAAATTGGTCATATCCAGAACCCACCATAATGGTATTAATTGGGGATAGATCTTTGCCTAATCCCATAATCAGCCTCAGTGGATTTTATTTTTAATGTCTAGTTTCAGAGAGTTGCAGTTGAGCATTTTTCCAAGCCTTTTGTCCATTACAGACTTTTCAACAATATAAAAAGACCAATACAATTACTACCACCTTGACTGCCCTTACTCTGTATTTTCTATGTAGGGCAGTGTTCTAGTTTGTTTCCTGCCTTGACCTGGAGGCAGGAGCTGAAGCACAGGCCATGGAGGAACACTGCTTACTGGCTTGCTCCCCTGGTCCCTGGTCAGTCTGCTTTCTTATATAACATAGGCCTACCTGCCCAGGGGTGGCACCACCTACAGTGGGTTGGGCCCTCTCACATCACTCAATAATGAAGAGGATGCCCCACAGGTCAGTCCAATGGAGGAAATTCCCCAACTGAGGGTCCCTCAATCCATATGTGTCAAGTTGACACTAAAGCTATCCAGCATAGGCAGCAAGTTTTGAATTCATAGATGAACCAATAGGAACTCTATACTGAAACGAGCAACATGCCTGTAAATTTGCTTGGAGATTACCTAATAAACTTTTGAAATTAAAACTCTGTAGAAAAGTCAATTATACTACCTAGCTTAGAACCAGTTGTGAACCAAAGGACTAAGTCACTGGTTATAATACTATTTCTAAACTAAGTAAGGAAGAAAGCTTTTAATTGTTTGAAAGTTGTAAAAAAAATATGATACTAGGTACTCACTGTGGTACAGAGAAATCCATGGTGGAAATTCTGATCACTTTAAAAATAAACTCAAATCAACTGAAGAACCTTTAAAACTGCAACTCCCATTCAGGGGTCTCCAAACTAATGAAGAGGAAAGGATACTTGATTTTTCTTTTATCTCTGTGTATATGTGTGGTCATGTGTGTGAGCATGCCATGGCGTGTGTGTGGAAGTCAGAGGACAATAGATGTGTTAATCTTTGCCTTTCACATTTCTTGGGACAAGGTCTCTTCTTGTTTGCCCCTGTGTACGCCAGGCTAGCTGGCCTGCAAGCTCCTAGGGACCTGCCTGTCTCAGCTTTCCATCGCACAGTAGGAGTGCACTGTCATAGAAAGTGTTCCTCCATGCAAAAGTAGCTGCCACCTTAATCGGATAAGCTGTGTCTGTTTGCAAGAGCCCATCACAAATGGTCCTGCTCACTACTGACCTTCTTTCAAAGAAGGAACAGTGGGGTGGGTCATTGAACCTTCACCTGAGATTCTGGCCTGATGGTGGCCACTCCCTCCAACACCTATTAGCCATTTGTATGTGGTTCTGCCTTAATTGCAGGTGATATCCAGGGGTTTTGGGTCTCTGAAAGAGCAAGAGTAAATAGGCTGGGGAAGCTATCATCCATCTTGAGTGAAGACTTTGCAGTGTGGATGCTTTGGGGTCATTCCTTGCCAGTAATTCCTTACAGGGGTCAAATTCTGGGGCCAGGGTAAGAGGGGTTCAGGAGCTTGGAGATTAAAGAAGATTCATGGAGCCAGTGGCAAATGAGACTTGCTTTATCTTCTTCAGAAGAGGGCACACAGGCTGCTGGGAAGGTGGCTACTGGGTGAGCTCCTGTTTCTTTGGTCCCAAGGACTCATTCAAGGAAGTCACATAAATGTGGCCTGTGGCCTAAACTGGTTATATAACAGGTTACATCACAGTTTACTTTTGGGAGCCCCAGACATCGAGGGTCAGCCATTTTGTGCTGACTTGTGGCCCCTGGAAGTCTTGCTTAGCCATCTTTCCCATGCCGGGAATTCTTCATCCCGTGTCTAAACATAAACAGGCCTTCATGGCCTTGATACCTTACACTCCTTATCCATGTCTGTACGTAAGCCCTGTAAACTCATTGGTTCCCCAGGGTGAATTTTGATGCAATCCTATCCTGTTTTGCTTTGGGAGCCTTATGAGGAGGGTGGAGGAATTCTCACAACAACTAGGATTGCAGACATTTGATAGTGCTTCCAGGGTCTAGTGATGCTAAGATCCCCAGATTTGCATTGCCATTGCAAGTGCTTTCTTAAAAGAAGGAATAAAGATGGCTAAGAAGCATCTTAAAAGGTGTTCAACATCACTAGTAATTAGGGAAATGAAAATTAAAACCACTTTAAGATTTCATCTCCACAGCCTGAGACTTTAACTTAAAAAAGTATTAAAAATCCTAATAGGAAGCATATATTTATTCTAAAAATACCAAATTAAAAGCATTTAATCAGTGTTGCTTTCGTAAAAAAATAAAAAATAGGCACATGAAGGTATGAATGGGAATAGTGAATTATTAGGTGAACTAATAATTCAGAAAAATTGCTGAAAAGGTAGTCATCATTCAAAAGGGAACTGGGTTCTATGTAGCCAACAGTGTTTTGAAACATAGACTTGGCCATTTCATTTGATAGTTGTTCCTGAGTTATTACTTTAAATTAATAATTAATTAATTAATAATTAATGTGTCTGCACATATGCCCCAGTGTATATGTGGAGCCCAGAGGACACCTTGGAGGAATTGGTTTTGTCCGTCTATCATGTGGGTTCCTGGAATTGAATTCAGGTCATCAGTCTAAGTAGCAAGTGCCTTGACCAGCTGAGCCATTTCACTGGCTCCAATTTCCTGACGTTTTAAATGCACAAAGCTTCTGTTATTTTCCAATAACTTCTGCATAATATTTTGTTTTTATCATACAATGATAATTACAGTGCATAATTACAAAAGCATAATGAATTTAACACACTTCATATTGGTATTTCATAAATCAGAGCAGCATATCTAAGTTGTATAAGATTAAAAGCAGCAACAGTTATGTGCATGAGACATTTATACCATCTATAGTGCTCAAGATGGTATGTTTTGAAAACATGAATTTTTCTACCCCTGCTTATAACATCCCCTCCAAATAGCCAGGGAATACATGGCCTGCATGTCGGGGGTCACTACTTTATAGAATGAAATCAAGAATAGTGGATGATTTATTAGCCCCTTCCAGAGATTGCCATTAAAATTCCCTTGGTTGAAATTTGTCCTTTCTACCAAATACCAGCTCCATGTGATGAAGCCTATCTTACTGACCTGGGTCCATGGTTTTGTGTGTCTCAACAGTGTGATGTGGACTATTGGAAGAGGACATGGGAGCAGCCAGTTTCTAGAACTGGTTTAGGATTTGGGGTTAGTCATTTGTTTGTGACAGAAAGATTCCAATATTCTTTTTATTGCACTAAGTTCAGAGGTTCTGAGAGAATGAAATTAATATGAAGGACAAATCTGAAAGCTGTGGTTGAAAGGTACGACTTAAACCTCTGGAGATAACTGTCCAATTATAGACAAGGAGTGGAACTAATGTTAACTTGTATGGTTTTCCATTTATATAAATTAATGACGTGAGGCCTAGAACATGTAATTTTCATACATATATTTTCTTATTTTCTAGTGGATGGCAATAAAGGACCCAGCTGCTAGAAACATGGACTAGTGAGACAGCAAAAGCTTTTCTTGTTTTCCCTCTTCTGTGGCTAGCCTGACCTATAATTCATGCTTTGAATTCTGGTGGAGCACCCCCAGGGCTGTGCAATACCCAATATTTAGTGGTGTGTAAAGAATTCTTTGGAAGTTGCTTAGATGAATATTTAATGACTTTTCATACATTCAAAATACTGTTTATTCCTTGAACTCACAAGAGAGGAACTCTAATCATGGCAATATTAAGTACCATAATGAACCACAGGGTAGCAGATGGGCCCTGGGGCAAACAGCTCTGTACTATTGATTTACTTATTTGATTTCCTTGTGAAATGTCTGTGACCTGAACCATGGCAGTAGAATACAAATTTAGGTTTAAATTCAGGCCAAGCACTAAGATTCCTTTTTAAAAGAATCTGAATGTTCTTTGGAAAGCCAAAGGAAGATCGTCTTTAGGCTCTCAAAATCAGTGTTTTCTGTTTAACCAGATCTGAGAGGGACAGTCCTCAGTGGTGAGTGCCACAACTATCAATTTGTTTCATATCTAGAAACTTCTATTTAGAGCACCATATATGCATGGCATGCTGTCGTATACTATCATGACATGAGATGTTAAGATATGATTCATTTTTGATATATTTACTTTTTCTGTGAATTTGTTAATATTACAGAGTTCTTGTACTGCCAAACCATGCCTGAGAATCCAAAGAAAGAAATGGTGCAAGGACAGCCATACCCGCCAATCATACAGTATGTTAACACATAATTCATGTGAGTTTTGATAACTTCACAATCTTAACAACCTGTATCAAGACTTGGAATTTATACCTGCTGCAGGCCTTCAGATTTCCAGTACAGTGTCCCAAAATAAACCTTCACATTTGTCTCAGTGCACTTCTCAAACCATAACCCCAAACAAAATTTGTGGGCAAAAAAATTCATACTTTTTAAGGGAAGTATGTAGCTCAAGGTCTCAGATTACTTGTTAAGGTTTCTGGTGCCCAAATAAAGTGTTCCGTTTAACCAAGAACCTTTAACTTCCATCTAATCATGCAGCCTTCCCTTGGCTGGCTCAGATAATGTTAACATTATTGCCTAAGAGGTGGCTTGCAGTGATCAGGAGACACTGTGGCCTACTGGTCTCTTACTTGCTGAAGATATGATTCTTGTTATTGAAGAAATATACAATATTTATAATGTCTCTATGATTCCTTACAGTTCACAGAAGACATCCAAACATATAAGATAAAAACTTAGGGGCTGGAGAGATGACTTAGCAGTTCAGAGGACTGGCTACTCTTCCAGAGGACCTGAGTTCCATTCCCAACACCCATATAGTAGCTAACAACCATCTGTAACTCCTTTTCTAGGGGATCTGATGCCCTCTTCTGCCTCCACAGGCACTGCGTGCATGTGGCACACTTACATACATTTGGGCAGAACACTCATACACATAAAAATAAATAAATAAATAAATAAATAAATAAATAA
>NW_008344645.1:416184-445535 GCF_000622305.1 Nannospalax galili
CAAAACTTAATGCCTTGGGTCTCAGGCACATAGTGTCAATGTGTGGAATTGTTTGTTATAAGATAGGGAGGGGTGGTAGGGATTTGGGGTACCTGGGACATGCATTATCTTCTTAAGTTAAAGTCACATTTTAAAAAGCTGCTTAGCTGGTGATAGGAAAGGTATCAGAAGGCCACATTTTCCTGGTTGCCTTCTTTTCAGGTGTACATGTTCTTGTTTGAGCTTCTACCAACTACATGACATTAACTTACTGACAAAGTTTTGTAAATGAATAGTTAAGGGCTCTCCAATACAGAAGTCCTGACCAAGGTGATTTAGTAAATGGAAGCCAAATGTATGAAGTTCAAGTTCTATGAACTAAAATCTATTTTTAATGAGAAAAAACTGGTGAGGTAGGAAGAGGCAGAAACGGTTCATTACTATGGTATTTCTTCTTTCTCCTAATGTCTAGCTCATCATTCAAGTGATGTGCCATTGATTTTCTTCACCACTGTTCTCATGTTTTCATACAACATTGAAGAACACAATAAATATGTGTAATCTATTATAGTCAACAAGTTTCTGATATGGCAGAGGTCTCCAAGTTGATTTCAATATGTTGATTTGCTTTCCCAAAGATAGGAAGAAGTTGTTGAGCAAAATAGTTAACTGATGCAAAAAGGAGCAGCTGCAAGGGCTGGAGAGATGGCTCAGTGGTTAGGAACACTTGCTGTCCTTGCAGAGAATCAGGACCCATATGGTGGCTCACAACCATCTGTAACTCCAGTTCCAGGTGATCCAACGTCCTCTTCTGGCTTCCACAGGCACTCTGCACACCTGATACACTGACACACATTCAGGCAAAATACTCAAACACATAAAATAGAAATAAGTACAATTTAAAATATATTTTCAAATTTTTATTTTATGTGTATCAGTGTATTGTCTGCATGTATGTAAGTGCACCTGTGTTGTGTGGTGCTATGAAGGTCAAAAGAGGTGTCAGAGCTTCTGGAACTGGGAGTTAAGGATAGTTGTTATCCTCCATGTGGATGTTGGGAACTGAACCTGGGTCCTCTGCAAGAGTAGCCAGGGCTCTTAACCTCTGAGTCATCTCTCCAGTCCCATAAATACAGTTTTTAAAAAAGAGAGTTCCTGCCTTGAGAGCAGGTTGACTTACCGGAGTAGAAGCTGTTTGAACTCATTCCTGTGCTGGATGCTTCAGAGGATGGGAGTCAGAGACTTCAGATTCTATCTCTAGGCCAAATTTAGCAAAAGTATGGGTTTGGGAGTGAGGAACTGGCGAATGCACATCCTGTGGTCTTGGGTGACGTTGAGAAATGCAACTAAATCCTTGAACATCAATTCCATTGTTTAAAGATGAAGAAATATTAAATCAGAAAGTTAAATAAATGGTTCCCTTAAGCCTGATGTTGAGTTTGGCTATTAGTGAACTGTAGATGTTCAGTAATTGCTGGCTCTCATCGATCTGTCCTTTCTTTTCTGGCTTCAGCCTCAATGAAGAGCTGGGACTCCTGCTGGGAAAATAGGAAGCTGATGTAGCCTGAGCTCTGATTGTTGACAGGGACACTCTGCCTTGGGATGCTTCCAATACTTTGTCACTATTAAGGGATGCTGAGCAGAAATGAAGTTTTGAGGAACAAAGTAGAATTTCTGGAAACTGCTAGCATAAAAGCTTTGACAGGGTCACGAGCAGATTAGCATAATTTCTATTACATGTTCTATTTTTGTCCTATGGGGTAGTTATTTGGATTTCATTGTGCCCATTGAGTGGCTTTTGTTCTTTGGCTGTGAGTTTAATTATTTAGTTATTTATGAGTGCATCTGGGCATAAGTGCCATGGTTTTATTTCAGTGACAAATTTATGGTCAGTGAATTTTAGTAATTAATGAATAAATTATTCTCTTCCATAAATACCTCTGCAATTTGTGATTTCCATAACAATTCATAATACTAAAGAATGGTTCTTTATTAGTTGAAAAAAACCAGTGCTAATGAAATCAGGAAAAGATTTTAAATTGCTTTAATTAACTTTATTAATTAATACCCAACATGTGTAAGATATTGAATTGGCTTTAGTTGGCTCCATTGAAACTTAGTTGCCTAAAATCTGTTTAAAATGTGAATGTAGTTTGATGAAAGAAAATTTAATTATTCTGTGAAGTAAACAGCAAGAATAAAAGGATTTCCCTTTTGAAATCTTTGGTTCTTGGGATAGTCTTAAATTCTTGAAATTTTCAAAAGCATAAACAAAAACCCTATACATAGAAACAAATCCACATATTAACTTTCCAAAAAGGAAAAATTTAACATTACTTTGTGATGGAATTCAAAAGAATTCCAGAAGCTTGGGACAGTTTACATGTGTCTAATTTTTTCTAAGAAAAAGCAGCATGATCAAAATTTCCAAGTGGACTGGAGCAAAGATATCTGAGTAAAAATAATCCCTGCTGGTGCGGAGCTCACTGTTGAGTGAACATGAAAACCAGCTATTCAAATGAGGTAAGAGTGGAAGAGCCCATCCATCTGGGCTGTGCCTGACTGATCACTCTCAGTGTTCTAAAGCAGAGGGTGCTCTTCTCCTTGGTGGAGCCTGTTCCAAATTTTACAGTAAAATTGTAGACCAGTGAATTGTTTCTTTGAGGATGGAGATTCTCACAATCTTCTTCTTTGTGCTTTTCTTCATATTTACATCCATTCTGTTTGTAATTCCTGCCAGCTTAATTTAAAAATATGTTAGGTATAGACACTTCCTATGCTACTAAATACTCAGAACCCCTGCCAAGGCTTCTTATTTCCTTTTGCCTTTTGCCTCTCTCTGGATCATGTCCCTGGCCCACTCAAGTAATCTATTTTGTTTATCCAATGTGCCAGTTCTTACTCCTGACTCAGGGCCTTTGTGATTGCCTTGCCAGAATAGACCTCCAGATTTTCCTTTACTACTTTGTGTGGATCCTCATGTAAACATTGTCTCCTCAGAGAGACTTAACCCTGACTCCACTGAAAATTTTCTTCATGATGTTCATACCACATAGGCTTAAGCAGAAAGATACATAAGCAGAAACATATGTATCTATGTATCTATCTATCATCAATGTATCTATGTATCTATATACCTATGTATCTATTTAACTATCTATCATCTATCATTTATTTATCCATCTGCCTATGCACTTATTATCTATCTACCATCTTTCTATCTTCTGCCCTTCCCTCCTCCACTGTTGATACCACAGGGTAGCAGTCAGGAAGGTAAGATGGAAGATCAAGTCTGTCTAGAACCCACAAGCTAAAGTGGAAATCCTATGAGGATGGACTGAAACGTTTTTCAATTCTCCTCTCTTCTCCCCTCTCCTCTCCTGCCACCTCCTTTCCTTTCTTATTTTTTGCCTCTGATCTCACTGACATGAATATCCTGAAGACTCCAAGACCCTCCATCAAAGAGCTAAACATACACACAGCTGGCCTGTGAACTAGCATGCCCAGATATCAAAGAAGATGAAAAAGGTTTGGAGAAGGTAGCTGATGCTGTTTCATGACAACAGGGCAACTCAGATTAGCAACACTGGTCTAATCTCCTCCTGCAGTGTAACCAGAAATATCTAAGAAAGGAAATTCTGGAAAGCGTAGCTGAACCCAGCCAAACTGACACAGTGCAAAGCCATCGCAGTGTCTAAAGGACCTACGTTGCACTTGTATCTATTTTTTGCTTGAATGAAACATTTTCTGTATTTCATTTCAAGAAGAGTTGTACACTCTTTGGTGAAGAGTTGTTACTTATGAAGTTTAATATTGATTATCAACTTTACTTACCTAGGAGACATTCTTCTGGGCATATCTCTGGGCATATCAGGTTAACTCAACTATGGGCAGCACCATTCTAGGTACTGGGATTCTGAACTGAATAAAGAGGAAATAGGGAACTGAACACCGGCATTCATCTCTCTCTGATTCCTGACTGAGGACGCAATGTGAGCAGCTGTCTCAAGCTCCTGCCACCATGACTTTTCTACCATGATGGACTGTACTCTTGAACTGCCGGCTCCCCCCAGATCCTCCCAACCTAAGTTGCTGTTGTCAGGGTATTTTATCATATCAATGAGAGAAGTAGCTAATACATAAATTGGGTACCAAGAGTGGGGCTATTGCTGTGACAAACATGACTATGTGCTTCTTAAGCCTTTGGAAGTGGTTTATAGGAGGAATCTGGAAGAGTTTGGAACTCTGAGCTGGAAGAGCCCTAGAGTGCTGATGGCGGAACATAATCAGGCATTCTGGTGGGGGTTCGGAAGGCCAAGGTGCCAACAGAACTGTGCACTGTGGAGGCATGGCTCATGAAGTTTCACAGGAATACAAAGGCTCTATCAGGAACTTCTGCCCATATTCTGATAACTTATATAAAGCTGAATCTAGGAACAGTGAACTACTTTGGCGAGGGAAATTCTGAGACAGCATAGCATTCAGGCTGTGGCATGGCCACTTCTTGGTGCGTTTTCTTTAAGATCTATATTGAGAGAGAAAAAAGGTAAGAAAAAAAAATGAAGTTCCATGAAGGAAGTTGTGTAATCAAGTTTAAAATTGCAGACAAGGAGAATGCAGTTGACAACTATCTGCAATTGTGAAAGAGAAATCCCCTTCTTCACTGGGACAATAGAAAAAGTACACTGAAGCCAAGACCTCACGCATCAAAGTCTCCAACTTGTAAAATAACAAATTTATGTTAAAGGAAGCCTGAACTGAGAACCCTACAGAAGAGGTCCCTATTGTAAAACAGCTTCCTAGGAAAGTCATTTGTATATTTAGACCCCCAAGGCATACAGAGGTCACTATAGCTGTGGTCCAAGGGGGCCAGACTCCATCCTAATGTGGCAGCAGAATTTGGCAATATCATCTACCTAGTATAAGTTTTGCAGGCATGCTTTTGTCAGTATATTTTAATTAATAGCATAAGTAATTAATACAATACTCATTAAATATTTATTGCATAAGTATGACAACTAGAGATATTTGAATTTACAGTGAATGTCTAGTGACCATACTGATTGTTCTGACCACATGAGCCATGCCTAAATTAAGAGATGAGACCAAGCCAAGCCCATTGCTGATGCTGGCTTTTTGGATTTACTGGACCTGTCTGAAGACAGAAGGAAGCAGATCCATCCTTCTACCACTATTCCATCAACATGTTCTCTGGACTCAGACTTTCTTACCCTAGAATGAAGTTCTGATAACATTTCTTATATTCCTTAGTCTTATTTCAGTGACAACAACATTAGAGTTGGGCTTTCAAGCAAGCTGAAGTGTTTTACCCCAGGTTGGTTGTGCTTCAGGTTGGAAAGTATGCAATGAGGGAGGAAAGGCTTGTCAGCCTTTTCCTTTGCCCTTCGTTCCCATCACTGCTTCTGAGAGCCTGGCTTTGTCCCTGCAATGTAAGGCCATACAAGGGAGGGATCTGGGGAAAAGCCATGGTCTTCTACTCTGCTTCCTACAAACTGCCATCTTTTGCCTCTGGATGCATGAATGTGACATGCTTTTGTTTTATTGACGATTTATTAGGTGTTCTCACACCTGGAACTCAGTCACAAAATTTTCCTTGTAGAATAATGTCTTCTCTAGTTGGCTTCTTTGGGAGATATGCACTTACCCTCTGTTGTTCCTTCATCGCTCATCTATGGAGAGCCATCAAGTTTCCAGCCTTCAAACTGTGAAACTGAGTAAGATCCATGTCCCAGTTTTGAGGCCCTGGAAGATAGGTCAGCTTCTGCAGATAGAGTGCTTTTATACCTGCAAGTTGTGGGGAGCAATTCCTTTCTTCTATTGCAGTGGGGATTTGTGGAAGACACTACCCTTAAAAACTGCTCTCCTCAGAATCACCTCCTCTGGTTTCTTCTCTCCTCCCTCAGTGAATAAGTCCTCTTTCTCTTTTTCCTTCACTGCCTCTTCCTCCTCCTCCTTCTCCTTCTCTTTCTCCTTTTCTTGTTCTTTTTGCTTGTTATATGGTCTGGTAGTAACAGGGGATAATGTTGGTGTAACTGGTTTCAAATTCTCTTCTCCTGGTCTTTATATATAGTCTAACCCCTGGCATCAGGCTGTAATTGGTACATCAGGAAGTAATTGCTACTTACTTTAGTGTTCTTGGGACTTCTACTAAAACAAAACTATGAGAGTCTCATTTTAACACCTTATTATAGAAGGAAGAGCATCACATAATGTGAGTTTGAGGCAGTACCATCCTAGGTTATCATTTAATTTCCAAACATCTTCTTCATCATCTTGTTGCTCTTGCCTGAAATAATAACATTGTTGATGCTTTCGTTGGTGTTAATAAACATTTCTTCATAGTTTAACAGTACCCAGATGACCTCCTTATTCAATTGACTAGTGTGCTATATGCTTGCTTAACAACGATTTTAGTCCTTAAAACCAATTCTGAAAGTAGATATTACAGTTTTTTTTTCATGGATAAAAAAACGGAGGCTCAGGGATATTGAGGGCACATAGCTGATAGTGGAGTCTCATAGGTTTTCTCAGGTCTCTGATTCCAGAGATTAGTATGTTAAATTCTGTTCATGGGAAAGTAAAGCATAGATATTGGACTAATGGAAATAATCATTATTCTTTCGAGATGCAGTAATCAGACACCAATGTCCGAGGTCTACTCTTCTGTGATGTGAGGTAAGGAGGGAGCAGGATAGAACATGCTAGCTAAGGTGCTGAGAAATATCAAGAAGCTAAACTAGATAAAAACTAAATGGAGAGGAAAGAACATTATAATATATATGAGTAGAGCAAATGGTTCAAGAGATTGGCTTCCTAACATGAATCAGCCATTTAAAACTGAGACTAAACACATATGAAATTGAGGGCGATCTAAGAACAGGTTCTAGGCTACTGGAAGAGTGGAAACTTAGATGATGGGCAGGAAATGTCAAAAATATCTTTGCTTTTTTTCTCTTTCTAAGACACATAGCTAAACGCAGTTGCAATCAATCTGGGACCATTTGACCAAGTTCTGTGCACTGAATAGGAGGGGAATTGATATACTTCATTTCTGGCCTGGCCTAGTTTGAAGTTCCTGTGTTTGACCCTCATCTCTTCTCTCTCCTTGTTTTCTGCAGCTTCAGAAGTCTACACAGAAAGTAGTGGCACTTCAGGATGTCAGTTGGGATGTAGCTCAGCGGCATACCACTTGCTTAGCATGTGTGAGACTCTGGCTTCCACCTCAGCACTGCATTAAACAAAAAAATGGACATTTCAAGACTTGAGGGGTCTGGGGGCCTGAGTCCCATAAGACACATGCTTGCAACTCCTCACCCTTTTCCTCACACCGTGACTCATGTTGAGTTATGACATGAGAAAGAAATTATTGTTCTATTAAGTCTCTGATCATGTAGACT
The DNA here is from genome assembly GCF_000622305.1 of Nannospalax galili. Lineage (NCBI taxonomy): Eukaryota > Metazoa > Chordata > Mammalia > Rodentia > Spalacidae > Nannospalax > Nannospalax galili. The sequence goes on from NW_008344645.1 coordinate 423,582, forward strand.
GGTATGATACTCTGTAAGAAAAACATACACAATGGCCCAAACTGGAGTCTGTTCTGTCAGTGTTATGCTGTTTCTGTCTGATATCTCTTTTAAATTTTGGTTCCAGAAAGCAAGGTGTTCAAGAGAAAATACAATTCAGAACTCAGAAACCTGCACTGAAAGTTGAGTCAGAAGCTCCCAGGTCTGAATCAAAGCAGTTCATGTTCAGTGTTTGTGCCAGTTTAGTTTATGAAAGACAGAGTTGTGCCGTTGATAGTGGTGGGAATAAAAAAGTTTAAGAACCTGGCATCGGGTAAAGAAAAGATGGGGTTACTGAGGTGAGACATCACATGGATGTAGCTCCACTATCATTTTAGGTCAAGAGTTGACAAGCAGAAAATTGTGAACTTTTGTGATTTTGGAAAAGAACTGCAACAACAAAAATGGCAGGTAACAGGAGTGTTCTTGGGAAGTAACTTTTGAGGGTATTAGAGTTAAATTGTGAGAGATGAGGTTGAAAGAATACAGTAGACACAGAGAAAGGAATAGGTTTTGAAGGAGTGGTGGGGAGAGAACCCAGGTCAGTGACAGTAGCCATTAAGGATGGAAAGATAGCATGAGGTGACTCCAAGGCTTGCAGGCTTGAAGCTCTGAGAAAATGAATGGCAGTGTCATCGGCAGTGACAGCAAAGATTTTGGAGAAAACGTGATGAACTTTGTTTCGAGTTTGCCATGACTTGGAGACATCCAGCAATGCCTAGAAGGCTGATGGTAAAGTTCCTTCTAATAAGACTTTTTCTTTTCTCTTGCAAGTGCAGTCAGAATTCATGTCTGATAATTGGTTTATTATTTTGCCTTTTATTTGGTCAGAAATTAATCCAAGCTGTCCAAACACTTGATGTGTGTGTTATGATGGTAGAGATGTTAATGTTGTCACCATTTTGCTGTTACCTCTTTTTCTATTTGCTTTCCTGCCACAACTATTAAGGAATCTATGCTGCACTCTCTCTCCTAATGTACTTATAAAGCCTGACCCTGCTGCACCTCCATGCCCTAAATGGTTGCAATTTATTTTCTGCTTTGGCCTTTCTGACTTGGCCTCAGCATGTGTCAAATTGTCTTATATAAGCCCTTGATCTTTTGCCCTACTAACATTTTGCATACGATTATATTTCAGAGTTCGGAATCTTCAATAATATAGCAAAGAGTGATGCTGCATTAATTTTAAATTCAGAAGATTGAAAAAGAGGTCAACCTGGAGATAGAGATTGACTGAATTTCTGTAGGAGGCAGAGAGCCTTAAAAGCTTGCACTCCAGCCAGATAATTTTCTGATTCAAAACACCCTTGATATTCTCTAGCTTAAGGTTTCTGAGTGGTGAGAAACTGGTCAGCAGTGACATGTTAACTTGTTAGATGTGTTATGACCCTATGGATGATATGCAGGGACAGAAATAACAATGTGGAGCTTATAGCCAAGTTAGCCAAGGACTCCTTGGGCCAGGAAACTCTGGGAGTTTAGGTCCCCATTGGCTCCCTAGATTGTAAGAGGACAATGTTTCCCCTAAGGAGCCAGTTGGTACCTTCCCACATCTCTACAGTAGCAGAAAGACCTGGGAGCAGCTCCTTGCTCTCTGTGAGCTGTTCATTGGCCTTGATACTCAGTGTTTCTTCTCATCTATGTTTTTCACCAATGCAGTGCAGTTCCCTTAGTCCATTTGTCAGTGAGTACAGTGATGGTCAGGGAGGTGGGGAAAATGTCCCTTTAATGATAGCTTTGATGTGCTTATTTCAATACATCCTCTGTCTACCAATTTTTTGTAGAATGACCTCTCAGTATCTCAGAGGCTGGACTCTGGGGACAGAAATGTGTTTTTTATTTCTACATGTATCTACTACCGGCTTCAGCAGCGAAGTTGTAGAGATGAATGGTGTCTCTTTTTATCATTCTCAGGCATACTTCAGAGCCGCAATGGCAAACTGATGATAAGATTGTCCTGGATTCTTTGGATTTAAAAATAAATAAGAGTAATGATGAAATGTCTGTGACATGAGTTAATCTGTACAGAAGACTGTTTAGAGGAATTCGGTAGATGGGAGCATATCAGAATTAGCAGACTGACTTGCAGAATACACCCACACAGGGCACATTTCCTTAACCTCCACCAAGCAATGCCAGATGACAGTGAACAAGGAAACAAGCAGACGATGAAGGCAGAAGGGAACACTGGAAGTAAGGCTGGTGTGATAAGGAAAATAAAGGCATTGTCTAGGTTGAAGTGTAGGATAGGAACAGGAAAACCACACCAAATGTACTCCTAGAGCATCACGTTTCCAAGTTATTTGGGCTTGGAATTATATTAGGCTTCTTTATGCCTTAAATTTACTAAGATTAGGAAAACCATGCTGTGACCATACAGGTGTAGATGAGAAATATTAATGGTAGCTGTCAGGTGATTTAAAATCTTAATGTTACAAAGGAAAATTCTGAAGTCTAGAGAAATAGTGCTTGCCCAGAATCAATGTGGTGAAATGGGGGAAAAAAACAGATTATTTTAGACAGAAGAATATGATTGATTTGGCATTTGACCTTGAGTAAGTTTCTTAATTCTGTTTAGCCTTGGTTCTCTGATTTGCAAAATTGGGGGATTAACAACTGTCACTCAAGTTTGTCGCATAAGGTAAAATCTCCCAAACAGTTCTGGGTGTATGGCAGACACCAAGCACAGGAGACTGTTATTTAATAGACTTAAAGAAGAGTTGGGAGCAGAATCTATGTTGCTATCCTGCAGTGCAGCTCTTCTCTATGGAAGGACTGCTAAACCAAGTTCCTATGAGCGAATCTAGCATTTACACAGAGCTACAAACCTCACACGAGAAAGGATTTTGGCTCAGGTTAAAACCTAGCTGTATTGTTAGCAGACAATGACTTTGAGAGGTTAAATGACCTGCTTAATAATGAGAATAAGGAAGAGCTGGACTGAACTCAAACCCAGGGCTCCTCTATGCCTGTTCATGCTATCTTTATTCCTTTATAACCAAGGTTCTTCAAGTTATTTCCTGTATTACTAATTTAAAAGCCCTGTTAAGGTCCCACAAACATTTTTTCTGTGTCCTGTCTGTAAGCAATAGCTCTGAAATAGTAGCATAGCTGGTATACCAAATAAGTTTAATATACTGTCCAAGTGGAAAACAACTTTGGACTGTGGATGTTTGCGTTTTGTACCTAAAATGAAATCTTAGCCAGATTCTGATGTCTCCATGTACCCTTAGATAATGAACTGTCCACTTTCCTAGCCTCACAGATATCACAGGGATGCTTGACTAGTTCTGTCAATATGAACGACTGTAATACAAAATAAATATGCACAGTTTGACTCTTTTCAGATGATTTTTATAGAAATTCTCCCAGAGATTTTTTTTATCAAGTTTTAATAAATTCTTTGAGCATTTTATACAATGTGTTTTGATCATATTTCCTTCTCTCCCCACTCCTCTAAGATACAGATCCATGACCACCTCCTTACCCACCTACCTTCCTGTTCTTTTGTTTGTTTGTTTCTCATCAAGGCCGATTTGTGCTGTTTGAATACTCTTGAACTGCAGCAGCCCTCAAATCCAGTTGGAGGGTGGTTGGTTACTCCTGAAACATTTTTACCACTAATGCTCTAATGGGCTTATTTTGCCAGGTCAGTAATTTTTGTATCTGGTAGGGTTCACAGCTGGGTAAGACTGATGATTTCTTTTCTACTTGGGTAGTGTGTATTGAAACCTAGCTAGGAGGAGTGAAGTTTCCAGGTAAGTACCTTCTTGATCTCTGCATGTTTTATGACTCAAGTAAGTATTGTCTTCAGCAATAGGGTCTTACCATCATGTTCTGGAAGGTAGTTAAAAGCAATGACAATAACCTGTAATGTTTGGGTGTCAGTGGGATCCCACTGGCCAACAGCTTGAAGTGAGGTAGCCCATTTTTGGTACTTGGGTTTTTCTTCCTAGAATGAGGTATCTAGTTGGGGTATTATTCCCCTGTTATATAGCAACTCCATGTAACCTCTCTTTTATCTACATACATATCTATATATCTATATCTATATCTATGTCTATCTAATCTATATCTATATATTAGAGAGTTCTACTGTAGAAACTACCCAGAGTTTTTAACTGTAGTTCTCGTGAATTGAACTTCAGCCTCTGGATTTTCAATAGTCCATCCCATCTTAATTCTCAGTGTGTGTGTGTGTGTGTGTGTGTGTGTGTGTGTGTGTGTGTGTGTGTGTGTGTGACTTGTACTGTTAACCTACCAAATTATGAAGGAAATAAGAAGATACAGAATATTCATGTTCATGACTCTACACTGGATGTTTTCTTTGATTGCTCTTCACCTTACTTTTTGGACAGGATCTCCCACTGAACCCAAGCTTACCAACTTACTAAACTGTCTGGTCAGCATTGCCTCCCCTGTGCAGAATTACAAGATCTTGCCACCATTCTAGGCTTTTACCTGGGTGCTGAGGATCCGAACTCTGGACTTCATGCTTCCACAGCAAGCATTTTTGGGGGGATGCTTGTCCTATATTAGTAGAATATTAATTTGCTTCCAGTAGTGCTCTAAGCCTTCTACACCCTCAAGATCGCCAATGTGCAGATCTCTGTAAGGTTGATTTCCTATCATTTGCTTTGCAAGTTCTTCAGAAGATGGTCTGTCCATCAATTTACAGTGTGGGGGCACTTAGTACCTATTGCTTTCTTCGTTAGTTTTAGATAGAGGACAGACGCACCCAATTTTTACATCCTGTTATACAAAGGGAGCATTTTAATGCCCTGGGAGCTGACCTTTAGCTGACATTCTTGGTTTTCTAAAGCGGAGCACTTTTACTAAATTATTGGCTGCAGAGAATCTGTCAGAAGATTCAGTTTGTCCACAATTAACTTTAATGTCAAATATGACAGATGATTTTGTGATGCTTTCAGCAGTGAACATTCTCTTGTCTCACTAGTCTTTCCACCACTTACAAAGAAAAAATGCTGAGTTTCATACAAAGTTGAAATTGTCCCCTTATTAAACAATTATGTATTCTCACTTTATAACTTTATTTAAAAATAAAAATAAATACATTTAATCATAGCCTAGAATAAGGCATCATCCGATTGTTATTACAAGGCCACTTAAAAACCATGCCAGTCGTTATTGGTTGGGAGCCTTTATTGTAAAATCCTCTGGGTCTCAAGTAGATCGACCTGCTTGATAACAGTTGTGTCAACCAAGATGAGTAGGCCTGGGTTTAATGCTAGAAGTGGTAGTGGGATCAAAACAACCCAGGGGCAGTGTGGACACAACTTCTGGGAACTTGAATTTCTTTCTTCTTTGTCTCCTTTTAAATTGCTCTCTAAATGCCATTTTAGTTGCGATTTTTTTTTTTAAAGAAAATTCTCTCTTCTACCTTGAAGATGGCATTTCCTATATAATTTCCTACTGCTCCTTTTGACTTCCTCTGTTATTTGACTTACTCTGTTTCTATTATTGTAGCAGTAAGAATAAAAATGAGAAATGAGGAGAAAGCGAAATGAAGATTATATTGGTCATATGTGTATGGAGATTGTCATTGTTGAGGTGCAGTGGGACTGAAAGAGTTTCTGTTTTACACATATCCCTAAGCTGACTGGCATGCCTAGGGAAAAGGAACTCCTCAGAAAACCTCAGGCATACTGTTAAGAGATACCCAGAAAATTCCTGACATGCAGGTTTCTGTCCTGGCTTCTTTCTCATCCTCCCTGTAACTGGGTCATTAAAAAATACCTTGCTTATGGATGACAATTAAAAACAAAGAAGAAACCTACACACATGTATGAAGTAATTACTAGAAATAAGAAAAGGGAACATGAAAGAATATGCAGAAAAGATTACATACTAGTCACACATTGCAGGCGGAAACTAAACATTTCATTAGTTAAAAAAAAATGACTCAGTCAACCACTTTAATATGGGAAGATCACCAAGCAGAAGCATAAGAGCTCATGGGGAGGTGAACAGAGAGTGGAGAGGGGAAAGGTGACCTGGCAGAATTCAGGAAAAGGGAAAGTTAAAAAAATAAAACTATTTTCACGTTAATTTTGACCAAGAATGATAAACAGAAACCTCCAGAGAGATTTCAATAAAAATAACAGTGTAAACTTAGATTTTTTTTCACAAAAAATAGTGGATCAACACCTGAGTTCATAAATATACAAAACATTGTGAACATGTTAGAATGTAAAGGCTTTTGGTCTTATGTAGTCTTTTAAAATACGACTAAAGAAAGATAAAAATATATACACTATCATATGTGTGGGATGAACAAGTCTGAAGATCTAATGTACAACATATGATAATATAGCATTGTGTCGTACTTGAAACTTCTGTCTAAAGGGTTGCTTTTAGCTACTGTTCACACACACAGACACACAAACACAAAAACACACAGATTCACAGACACACAGTGGGTAACTGTGAAATGATAGATATGTTACTTTGCTTGAGTAATCATGTCACTAGATTTATATTAAAATGTACAGATTAAGTATACCCAATAAACATTCTTAAAAGAAAAAAAGGAAAGGCTGACTCATCAAATCAGGAAATTAGTGTTTAAAAATTATTTGTGATAGACTGAGTCTATGTATGTCACACAAAAAATACAAGGAATATACCCAGAGAACATAGTATAAATGTTCCAAGCACAGAAAAACACTGGAAAAGGGTAGAGGGAGAGAAGAACAGTTTTCTACCTCAATGCTTACCTCACTTTGTATAGTGTTAAAAGACAGTTGGTAAAGCCAATGAAGAATCTGATCAGGTACACAACACAGGAGGGTGACAGTGGGAGTAGCCTGCTCTTGTAGGGAAGAATATTTTTATCACCCACATGTCATTGGCACATGGTGGTAATGACTAGACTGACTTATAGTGGGCTTTATTATTGTTTTGAATAATAATGACATATAATAATAATCATAATAATAATAAAAGAGAGCAATGCATTTCTTATTGTTGGTAACTGGTGTGGTCATTTCCCACAGCCTCACCTTGGTGACCCTTTGGATAAAGGTATAGTATGTTTATGAGTACAAGTCAAACAGTACAAGATAACTTACTCAGCTAAATGGGATAGCAGAGTAGAGGGATGAAAGAGAAAAAGAAAAAATGTGCTACTTTTTCTTTTTGGTCATTGTATAGCGTTCAATGGTATTGTAAAAAAAGGTATTCTAAACCAAGCATAGTGGCAACCCACCCGTAATCCCAGCACTGGAGAAATGGAAGACAGAGGATCGAGAACTTGAAGCTTCGGCTATTTGGAGGGCGGGGTTCAGGGACTGTGGACTATGCAGAGAGACTCTGTCTCAAAATAAAACCAAACACCAAAATCTCAAAAAATAAAAGAATAAAGAAAAGCTATTCAAATGTAACTATAAAGAATACTTTCAGCACAGCCATAAAAGAATAATTTATAGTCTGGGATAATTAAAAAAGTTAATTTTTAGAGAGGTAATTAAGTGTTACATAAAGTTACAAATATACAAATGTAAGTAGTGGAAAAACATTCTACTAAGTTTTTAGAAAAACTCAGACATAAAATACAGTGAAGAAAAGAAACTATAGTGATTTAAAAAATAAAGTATAAGATACTTCCTACAGGGAACATGAGGCGCTTCCTTCTCTACAAACTGCCCCTGTCTCTTTCTTCCCTTCTTGGCTCATATTGTTTACATTGTCCCTTTCCTGCCTGTGTTGCATGCAGACATCATGACAAAAGTACTCATTTCTCTTTTGGAAGGTCTTGAGGTCGTGCAGTGGGCTAGTCCTACAGCAGCCGATACTCACTACCATAACTACTGTTGTAAGTTGTTGCTTTACTTGCTCACCTTTAATCATGCCCAGAAGCCAGTCAAGGGTCAGAACAAATGCCCCGTTGTACCACTGAACTGTGAGCCAGTGTGTTGGCTCTGGAGAATGACATGTCAGAGTCTGGGATGTAACTTTGTCATTTGCTTTCTGCATCCTTCGTATCCAGCTCAGATTCCTCATTCAGAATGCTGGAATAATGCACCCTTTGTAAAGTTGGCATATCAACAATAAAATGCAATATTTCTTGAGTACTTCTATGTGTCTGGGTTTAGGAACTTACATTCTGTTATGCTAACTCATTGAATTCTCATAAAAACTTGATAAACCACCTCATCGATGCCTATGTACTTGTCTTATTGCTGTTTTACAAATAAAGAAATGGACGCATAGAAAAACAGTTATGTATAATAAGCCACATAGCTAGATAAAGGGAAAACTGGGAAATGAATGCCAAGGTTCTGTTTCCTAGCCTTCTTGATATTTTGCCTTTCTGATTTGGAGGATTTGACATCACATGTACCATGGCAAACCTGGAAATAGAGAAGTCAAATAAACATGGATAATGAACATTCTAAAATGTTCATCTTTGGGAACAGTAATTACTAGCAAATATCAGAATCATTCCAAAGAATAGAAAATGACTATTGACTTTGAAACCTTTTGGGGGGACGTGGACAGATTGACAGGCTTCTGAAACCTCCCATTTGAAGCCCAAAGGATCTCGTACTTTTATCTATGATCAATGGCATTAATTGTCCTTGCGTTGCGTAGGAAAAATCTAATTCAACTCTTCAGTGCTCTGAACAGATGTGTGTGTCTCTAATAAAATGAATGGAAGTCTATAGACTTTTTCTCTGTCTCTCTCTTTCTCTTTCTCTTTCTCTCTCTCCCTCTCTCTCACACACTCACATTCTGTCCCCACACCACCTCAACTTCTTCACACTGTAGGTCTCAACCTCCAACAAGCTATTTGGCTTCTGTCCATCAATACTCCTTTTTGGGAGCTCACCACTTCGTGTGTGAATTCTACCTTTCAAAGCATTCTGCTGAGATCACAGGAGCTGACATGAAATAGAAAGCAAATGTTCACAAGAAACGAAGTTGCCAAACTCCTCACACCTTGCACGCAAAAACTTATTTTGGTATTTAGTGACGGAGGCCTTTAATCCCTTCTCTGGGCCGCAGTCAGGGCCCAGGTGTCCGCTGGAACATATTCTGCCTGGCTTTTGGCAGAGAGCAAAGCCCTTGGTCTTCCTGTTGCTCTACTTCTTCAAAGCTTCTCAGGAAATAAAACCCTTTTCTTGTAGTCTAAAAGATAAGCTGTTCAGTTAATCTTATTTGCTGCCACCACTGCTGTCAAAACAACCAGGCTCTTTGCAGTTATAACTCTTGATTTTTGCTGTCCAAGTCATTTGTTGATGTTGCTCAAAGTACCATGGTATCCCTGCATAGTAATCACTGTTGTTATGCCAGCAGCCAGATGTATTTATCTCCAGCCTCGCTGTGGTGCGGAGCTGGGGAAAATGGACGCATTCACGACGATGCTTGTTTTCTATAGTACAGCCTCTCTGCTGCTCTGTGGTTCTGGCAGATAATAACCTGGCTGGTGCACAAAGCTGGAACAGCTGTTGGGGAAGCCTCATGGCCCTTCTTCCATCTGACCTCTCAAATGGTGGAGCCAGACAGTGTGGGGAGCCCCTCCTAAAGCTGACCATCCTCACCAACTCCTGCTCATTTTTTCCAGGATGATGAATGTGCCTTAAGAAGTGACAGGAGTTGTCCATCATGTCCTGAGCTTTCAGGGTCTCATGCTGAACTCCTGCCTTTCACTGTAATTACCCTTCACACTATTGCTCTGTGTAGCTGGGCCAGTTGGTTGCTTGAGTAAAATAAGATTCTGCATTTAAAGCTACATGAACATGAAATTACATTCAAAGTAGGTCCTGGGATTACATTTGACTCTGCCTCTTCTATACCTCAGGGCCCCTAAAGAAGATGCTGTTGGTCTTTCACTCTTCTTTCTGGACTCTGAGATAGAGCAAGCTCTAAGCAATAGCTAAAATTGAAGCCTTGATAAGAAGAGCTAGCAGACACCCGCAGGGCTTAAAAAGCCTAATTTTTCCTGCATTTGACAATATTTCTTTGCAAATGACATGGGCTATACCATGTCAGGTGTGCCCTGCATTTTGACAGTCATGCTTTAAAATGAGAAATAAAAGAAGAAACAAATTAAGCAAAACAGAAAAATGACAGAACATTAGGAGAGACAACAGGAGATAAAGTGTGACTTTTCTCTAGAAGTGCCCATTTAGTTACTCTTTGGTGACTGGGCCAGGATGTCAGCTCCATGGGTGGGCTCTGCTTGTCAACATCAGGAGATAAGAATAACACTGCCTATTCAGCAAAGGGACCAAAGGGGATCTCCCTTTCCTAGAGGCCTCCAGTTGTTGAAGCACACACTGGTGGAACTGCCATCTGCAATTAGTAGATGATCCGTGCTCACAGATACACCTGCTCCTCATGAATTTCTGAATCCTCCAGGGACCAGCACTACTTTTGAGTCAGAAGCAGCAATGGTCGTTTGGTTTTCTGGCTTTCCACACTTGAGTGGAGAGTTTGGACCAATTTCTAGATGTCCAAGAGTTCTTGGTCTTTTCAGAGGAAGAAGGAATCCCAAGAAAATACCAATTTTCTTGATGAAGAGATGCTTGAATAGGCTTTGGTATGAGCTAGTAAATAGTATTGAGCCCACATCTATCCTCAGGTTGCTGTGGCAGTTAACTGTATTCACATGTAAAAATCAATAAGTAAACTCAGTATGTGGAGTCATATCTTATACAACAATTCTGACTTGGTAACAAGGGCCTGAGAGAATTCAGTGAGCAGCAAGCTAAATAATTGTCTTTTGAGAATTGTCTTCAATTTCATAGGAGAAATAATTAACTAAAGTCCAAATTTTCTCTATGCCTTGTAAAGTTCATGTTTTATAACCATGAATAGAAAAATGTGCATATCAGAGATATGGACTCACTAATTGTCAAACCAACTTTTAGAATGCTTGAGTTAAGACAACCTCTCTTGGTTCTGTTCCATATGGACACCTGAGTCCCATGGACTCCCACAAGGGACTGAGTAGGCTGAAGAGGCAAGCTGGGCATCCTACAGAATTTTATCTGGAAACAGTATCCTTCTGACTCTTGTGTTGCCCATTGGTTTAGAACTGGAGGGAAGATGTTAACATGGTGCTACATTGCCCATGAGTTCCTTGTCTGCAGTCCTCAACACTGACAGCAGGGTGGAAGGAATTAGGATGGGCCTGATGGCCATGGTTCTCTTGGGAAGGGGTAGTGGAACAGGTAGTTCCATGGCCCCTTTAAGGCTGTAATTAGATCTGGAACGAATCATTTTATATCAACCACAACAGTAACAATATTACATATTATTGAGCAAGCACTTTTTGGGGGGAGATTTATATTAAGTATTTTTACATATTGTCTTACATTTTAATACAACCTTATGACTGTAATAGTACTATGTCTATTCTTGAATGGGAAAATTGAGGAATGCAGAGATTTAGAAACTTGATCATGATTGGAGGTGTGAACAGGAGGGACACAGGGACCCCAGCAGAGGAGATGGAGAAAAACTAAGGGTAAATTTTGCAGACCTTACAGGCTTTGAGCATGCAATGACTATATATTATATACTAGTTTTTTTAGGCTATTTCTTTTCTTTCTTTCTTTCTTTCTTTCTTTCTTTCTTTCTTTCTTTCTTTCTTTCTTTCTTTCTTTTTTTTGGTCTTTTTGAAGCAGGGTCTTCCTGTAAGCCCCAGCTGTCCTCAACTCACTATGTAGCCCAGGCTGGCCTTGAATTCACAGAGACTCTCAAGTGCTGGGACTACAGGCGTGTGCCACCACGCCCGGCAGCTTGTTTCTTTTTTCTATGTGTGCTGTGTGTGTGTGTGTGCTTGTGAGTGTGTGTGTGTGTGTGTGTGTGTGTGCATATGATAGTTGAGCAAATTGAGGATTCCTTGTAGAGGTTAAGTACAGTGATGTATAAGTGGAAATAAAGGACTCGTGGGTAATTTCCCATCTAGTTGGATAACTATGTAATAAAAATGATTCATGCTACCCAGTAGAATGCTTGAACGACGATTTGATAATAATACCCAGCTCTTACTTCAGAAAGTCATACTTCTCCCAAAATGATTCCCTGAAACCAACATTACAGCAATTTCCTTGTAAGATCATAGATGGAAAACATATCCTTAAAATGAGACTCCTGAGAAGTCAAGGGCAGGAGTTTGAAGTGGCTCCTAGCTTCTCTTGCTCTTTAACAAAGCTGTCTGGGTTTTACCCCATAGTAGTTACTGTCTCTATCCTACTAAGAAATGTCATTGATTTAAATGAGGGGGAATAATGGGAATGTTCAAGCCGGAAATAAAGTCTCATAGAAATTATAACATAGAGGTTTGATTTCTCTTCAGGCTAGATAAAACATGTCAACCTTTACCCCAAATAGTCTGTTTAAAATAAAGTTCTTGCAGAAGATCTGGGTTCAAATCCCAGCACCCACATGGTAGCTAACAACTATTCATAACTCCAGTTCCAGGGGATCTGACAGTCTCTTCTGTTCTCCGTCGGCATAGCACGACATGGGTGCACTAACCTACATGCAGGCAATAAATACAGACACATAAAAAAACATAATAAACAAAATATTAAAAAAATAAAGTTAAGTCAAAGTAAGGTTTATTGCTAGAAAATCTTTTGGGGAGAGTCACTTATTTGTGGAAAAGAGAACAAATCAGTTGCTTAGGATGGTGCATGAGACCCAGTGGGTATTCCCAAGGATTAAAAAAAAAAAACAAAAAAACCCTTATCCACAAATGTATGGTGAGAAGGGGCACTTTGTGTAATTTTGAGATCAGCAGAGATGGCAGGTGGATGTAGCACAGTTAGGATTTGGGGAGCAGAGATACACTCCAGGAATTTCTACATTGTCTGTGCTTTGCCAATTCCCTCTTCACAGCTTCTGCCCTTGGTCTCTCCAGAAGTATAACCACCAGCAAAATTCACATCTTTCACTCTTTTTGAGGGCAGCAGGTGAATTCTTCTGAGGAAATGTGAAAAGATATCTTTCTGCATCTGGTTTGATGTTGGGCAAAGCAGAGGTAGCAGGAAAGGGTGTGGAGGGAGGGTCCACTAACATCTGCATTAGAGTGATGGGCATGGCAGAAATCTACCTTAGACAGAGACATTCCTTTTTTTTTTTTAAAAAATAATCTGAAATACTGAATTTCATATTCAGAGTTTGTAACTTAATTTTGCCCAGCTTATGATTTTATCTTGTCCTTTTTATGTGGCATCTCATATATTTTCCTCCAGGAGAGGTCTTGACTACCTGTTGGCAGAAAATCCATTTGTGGGTAATCTCTCCCTCTCTAATGAATTGCATGTTTTATGTATTTTTTCTAAGCACAGTCCATGGCTTGGCAGGCTGTCAGCACAGTCCCCTATAATGAAGAGTGTAGAGATAGTATATACTCCTCTGACCCTGGATAGAATCACTTCTGAGTTGCAAAAATAAAGAAAATAAGATTACAAGAGAGAATGAATTGTTCATGGTGAGAGAAAATAAACGCAAAGACAGATGGGAACAAAGCACTGTTTGCCCTGCCTGTAAGAAAGCACTAGAGAGACTTGTGATGATAATACCCTTAACATTTATCATGCTGTTCATATTTTCAAAGTTCTTCCTGGTAATTAAGGGTCATTAATCAGACATTAGCTGCAGGTCATCCAACGAATTAGCTGTTGATTTAGATTGAGAACAGTGCACAATTCTGAAGACTAGAAACAAACAAGATTCATTTTTTACTTCTCGAAATTTTTTGGTTTCTTGGGCTGGAGAGATGACTCAGCAATTAAGAGCACTGGCTGCTCTTGCAGAGGACCATTGTTCCATTTCCAGCACCCACGTGGTGATCAACAACTGTCTGTAACTCCAGTTCCAGGGACTCTGACACACCCTTCTAACCTCTGCAGGCACTGCAGAGTTCCCATTTTGAATAACAATATATACTTACTATTATATAAATTCATACTCATATGAAATACTCATTCATAACTTATCAGCCTGATATAATTACTTTTTTATTTGTTTCTTTGTTTTGAAATGGAGTCTTATTATGTACACTAGGGTGCCTTCAAATTGAAGATCCTCCTGCCTATGGTTCTTGGGTGCTGGGATTGTAAGTAGGGGCCACTATGCTCATGTATTTTAAGATAAGCCTATATGGAGACTTCCATGTTATTAAAATTGCAAAAAAAGCAATCTCCGAATGCCCTCCCCTTCACAAGTGAACTTGTTGGCCTTAAAGTCAGTGAAGGCAAGCATCCTAGTGTTTCTCCCTCTCCAGTTTCAAGGTTTCCATGTTAGATGGACCACATAATAAGGGGATCTGCATTAAATGCCACCTCACTGTAAATGAATGCCATGTTTGTTTGACTATTTCCAAGACTCATAACTTAGTTCATCTTTAACCAGAGAAGAAATCATACATAGAAAACTGCAGTTTATTTGGCATGTTTATGTCCAAATGTCAAGTGCTTGTTTTCCATTACTATTTCTGCCTACTGTCCTTTGGCAAATAATCACAAGTAATTGAGGTCTGAGAGGAGTCATCGGTATTTGCAGTACAGTTAAAAAAAATTGATGGAGGTTCCTTGGACTTTAATGCTTGACTATTTTAAGAACACTGGGTTTTATTCATTAACCTACAAAGACTTTGAAAATGGCTGTTTCTCTCCATAGATTCTCCACATTTCCCTCCCTCAGATAATTGTACACCATCTCTGCAGCCTTTTCTCCCATTGTGATTTTTTTTTTTTTTGGCCTGGAAATTGGAGATGGCAATGTTCTCTGTCCTTCTCTGTGCTACTTAAAGCTTGTGCTTCGGTGAGGGAAATCCAGTGAAGCTGGAGGTTTCATGGCTGTAGGCATCTTAAGGGGTGGGGTTGGTTGGAGAGTTGAAATTCAGTCACTGATATTGAAGATTAACCAAGAGACTACTGAAGGTGAAATAGTCCTGCACCTTGTTTATGCTTGGAGGAGCTTGTGTCCCTAATTTTGTTATTAGTATTCTGGGCAGGCCTATAAGAAAGAGTTTGTGAGTGCTAATCCCCAGGGATTTTAAACTGGTCCCTGCTCACCAATATTTGGTCTTTTAGAACTCAATGCCATTTTAACTAGTTTATACCTTATCTGATTTTGTGGTTGCTAGCACTTCCTTTCATTATCTGCCTGTATTAGGGATCTCTAGAGGAACAGAACCAACGTATGTGTTTCTATGTATATGTATATATATTTTATATGTGTATATACATAATTCTCTCTGTGTGTACTAGAAAAAGATTTATTGTCTACACAATTGAGTAGTCTAATAATGGCCGTCTGCGTGGAAATGTAGGGAACCTGGTAGATGCTTAGTCCAAGAGACTGGAGGCCTCAGAAGAAGGAGCCAATGATGCAGTCTTGTCTGAAGCTGAAGACCGAGGAATCCCTGGTGAGTCTGGTGTCTCCAGGCAATGGCAGCAGGGAAGAAGGGAGCTTGCACTCACTGAATGGCTTTCTCTTCCTTCACATTTATTCCATCTAAAGCACAGCCTATTGGATGGGACCACATATCAATCCCTTTGGGAAATTTCCTCACAGACACTCTCAGAGGAGCTTTACTAATCCCTTGGGTGCTACTCAATCCAGTTATATTGATATTGAAGATTAACCAAGAGACTACTGAAGGTGAAATAGTCCTGCACCTTGTTTATGCTTGGAGGAGCTTGTGTCCCTTCATGTTTCACTCAGGGCCCAGCTACCTTAATGCTCCTATGAACTCATGACTTTGTTTATTATCTGACCTTTTCTTATTAAGATAGAGGCAATGTTCTCTTGTAGCCTTTCATATTCAAGCAGAAGTAAAGCTTACTTTTTCAGTTCTCATCAAACTATAATCACACATGCTTCTGGGACCCAGGCAGGAAATAGCAGAAAGAAAAGGATTCCAGAAATTCAGATGGTTTGGCACAACCCATGGATCACAGACTGATTAATCTTATTAAGGCTGCATTGAGCTGGTCACTCACTTTGTCCTGTGGTTTGCCATATGTTCCAAACTTTCTCCTGAGCTAGCACTTTCATGGGAAAGTTCATCACAAATCTGAAGTCCAAGCCACTTTCATTTCATGCCAAATTTTTTTCTTAGCATCTCCCACTGTACTCTGGAACACCTTGAACTTTAACCATATGGGTTAATAGTTAGATGAGACTTCCTGTGATGGAATTCAAAGTATGCCACTTTCTAGCTCTGTAACCCAGGCCTATGACCTCTCATGTCTCGGTGGTGTCCCATGTAGAGGAAGCAATTAAGTCATAGGTTTCTCTTTGAGGTTCCAGTGTCATTATTCTAATCATCTAAGAATGTTATCTGCAGAAGCATAATATGTAAAAATAACACTCAATTTAAGTTCAGATCAGCACACGTCTTTTCTTTTGATTATTTATTTATTATTTATTTTCTGGTACTGGGAACGAGTGCCATGCCTGCTCACTAAGTACCTCACAAGTAAACTACCCCCAGCCTCCTTTTTTCTTAAGCTAGCCTTTGTGAGTGTGTAAGAAAGCTATTCTGTTTGCCACAGTAGGTGGTACATGTAACTGCATTAGGGCAGAAGGTGAAGTCACTGATTTTGATGAATTCTAACATGCATTCCATTACTGTCAAGTCTTTGCTTTCATTATTTTCATTAGTTTGTAATCTTATTTCCACTAAATAAATCTGTTAAGATTGAACAAGAATTGACTTTAGGTTCTAGGACACCTATGGGGTTTTGAAAAATATTTGTTAATTTTCTGATGAGTATGTGTTTTGAAATTCATTATTCCTCAATAGCATGCATTGAACACCTACTGTGTGTTGGAAATTGCTCTAGCCAGATGTTAGATGACGTTTAATATGGCATTTGCCTTATGAACTACTCAGAAAGAAGATTCAATAAACTACAATAGTCACTAACAGAGAACAGAATCAGCAGGAAGTCAGACTGTATATCACTCAGTGATGCTGTGAGTCACAGTAGGAATCATCATTATAGCGAAGGTTTTGTTACCTTTCATGTTAACATTAGAACTGAGGGAAAATAAACATTCTAAAATGATTAAAAAAACTTGTTACTTGATCTTGCTTTGTGTCAATATAATGTTTTCCTTCAATGTTCAGCCATATTTTTTAAAGAATCACAAAGTACAAAATTAGAGCTAATCCTTTAGAGCTCGATTCTGTTAAGTTCTGGATAATTGAGCTTTCTTAAGCATGATCTTTAAGCTGAAAATATGTGTTTTCATCTTTTAGTTGAAAATGACTTAGCTTTATTTTTTCTTCTTCAGATGAGAAACATAAGTTGAAATTCGTTTGGAAGAAAGTTGTTTGATTTTACATTATGTTATTAAGTTTGCTTGTGTGTACAAACTGATACACACTGTTCAGTGCAAGAAGTAGCCATTCATATTACAGAGCTGCACGTTTATCAGTGCTTTCAGCAAATGGATGTAAAATGCCTTATTTTATCAAGTTCAATCATTATGATGATTTTTCAGCAGATGGATGTAAAGTATGAGGGAGATGGACCTTTCCCTCAATCACAAATATGATTATTGGGCTGGTGACTATGATTAGCACTGGACTCCCCCTACCTCCCACATCACAGTGTACATAAGAAGCTGGAGAGTTCCTCTCTATAAACACAGGACTTCCAAAAAGAAAACAAAATCTTCACAAAATGACATTAAGAGAGGCCCATCATTAAAACAGCCGTCTCCTCACTCTACCTAATCATCATATAATGAAGCCTTACTCAAATGCACACAGCTTCAATTCACTATATGTGAACAGACAACCTATGATGCCAGCATATGTGGAAAATTCTTCAAATATAAAAGAGAGAGCTAAGTTAGAAATTAGAGAAAGACAAACATGGGTTAGAGATAAAGCAAGATCAGAGAAAATAGAAGCCAAAACACCCACATAAAAACTTTCAAAGATGAGAGAATATAACCGTTAGGAATAGAAAATGAAGAACGCACTTAAAGGAAGGAACACTGAAAATTACAGTAGAAATCTCAGAGGTGTTAGAATGCAGGTTAAACCAGCCTCACAGGCAGTAGAGCACCCAAGCAGAAAGGGAGGACAAAATACCCATGAGAATAAGCTTAAAAGGTCCAACGTGCTCAGCAAAGCACATAGAGAAAATAAGAGGGTGGTTATTCATAACAGAAGGCAAATTTTGAGTCTCAAGAATGTCCAAAAGAGCCCACAGAAGTGTTCACAACAATCATTTTAAGTAAAACCCCACTAAGGGGCTCAAGAGATAGCTCAGTGGTTAAGAGAGCATACTGCTGTCGCAGAGGACCTGAGTTCAGTTCCCAGCACTCACACTAGGTGGCCCACAACTGCCTGTATGCCAGATCCAGGTATCTGATGTCCTCTTTTGGCCTTTGTGGGCACTGCACTCATAGGCACAAATACCCACAGGCATACACATAATTAAAAAATAATTCTTGATCTGGAGAGATGGCTCTACAGTTAAGAGCACTGGCTGCTATTGCAGAGGACCTACGTTCAGTTCCCAGCACCCACACGGTGGCTAACAAGCATCTGCAACTCCTTTTCAGAGATCTGATGTTCACTTCTGGTTTCCATGGGTATTGTACAACACTTGCGTACATGCAGGCAAAACGCTCCTACACATTTAAAAAAAAGCTTAAAAAAATAGCCCTCTAAGGAGCTCAAGTGGAATTCTAAACACCGATGATGAAGTTTAAATACTAAAAATTCCGTGGG
This sequence comes from Nannospalax galili, assembly GCF_000622305.1. Lineage (NCBI taxonomy): Eukaryota > Metazoa > Chordata > Mammalia > Rodentia > Spalacidae > Nannospalax > Nannospalax galili. The sequence goes on from NW_008344645.1 coordinate 442,339, forward strand.
GCTGAATGGGGCTTATATAAAAGACTGAGAATTAAAATGCATCAGAATTTTGCAGTTGCAAGTACATGCTACAATACAGAGAATAAAGCAGTCACAAGAGCAAAAGAAGCAATACTCCGCTTGGGATTCGCCAAGAAGCCAACAGTTAATACGGTGCGAGAGAGATTTCCAGGCAGGTCTAAGTACACGATTTTAAGCTCTGACTCTTTTTTCTCTTTTATTCTTACTTAACTTTTATTTGCTAAGAACTTTCGCGGTGTGTTAATTGTACATAACAATGAACTTCATAAAGACATTTTCCACTATACTGTGTAGTTTCAGCAATCACCTCTCATACCCTCCCTTTCTCCCCGTCCCCTTCCTGCGATTCCTTTTTCCATCCCTGGGAAGTCTCACAGCTGTCTCTTTGTCTCTCTCTCCATATATATGATATATTAGAGATAAAATTTAGGCATATACATATATAAAATCTACAGTCCACAAATGAGAGAAGTCATTTCTCTTTCTTAATTTCATTTATTCCAGTTATATCCATTTCCTTACAAATGACTAATTTGGGTCTATGTACCACATTTTCCACACCTATTCCTCGGTAAATAGTGCTGCAACAAGCACTGATGGATATGTTGGCATAAAACCTCTCTGGTATGTTGACTAAGGACCCTTTGGCATAGCTGTCTCATATGGTAGTTTATTTATAATTTTTGGAGGAGCTTCCAAATTGATTACATAGTTGCTGGTATGTGTCTACACACAGGCTAGAGGCTGATGTCAGACATTTTTCTTAACTGCTTACCAACTTATTATTTTAGACACGGTCTCTCGCTGAACCTGGAGCTTGCTTTTCAGCTAAACTGGTTTGTCAGCAAGTCCTTCCTGTCTCCACCTCCCCAGTGCTGCTGGGGTTACAGGTGCTCACTGATGCTCCTTGTTTTCCTTCCTTCCTTCCTTCCTTCCTTCCTTCCTTCCTTCCTTCCTTCCTTGCTATGGTAAACTGTATCTCTTGAGCTATAAGGCAAAATAAACCCTGCCTCCCTCCTCCCTCCCTCCCTCCCTCCTTCCTTCCTTCTTTTCTTCTTTCCTTCCTTCCTTTCTTTTTAATGTGGGTGCTGAGCATCCTAACTCAGGTCCTTAGGTTGTGTCTCACGCACTTTACTCACAGCCATCTTTGCAGCTCTGTGTCTAGGCTAATTGACATTCCCACTAATGCTGTATAAAGACTCCCCACATCCACTATCTTGTCAGCAGTTTTTGCTGTTTGTTTTCTAAATGCAAGCCATTATGACTGGCATAATATGGAATCTCAATGCAGTTTCAATTTGTATTTTCCTGTTTATTGGCCATTTGTAATTTATCTTTTCAGAATTGTCTGTTCATTCATTAGTCCATTTAGTGATTGGATTGTTTAGTACTTTGAGGTCCTTGTATAATTCTAGATATGAACCCTCTGTCAGGTATATAGTTAGCAAATTTTTTCTTCCATTCCATAGGCTGTCTCTTCATTCCATTGTTTCTTTTGCTGTCTACAAGATTCTTAGATTTTATACAATCCTATTTGCCATGTCTTGGTTCTAGTTCCTGAGTTATTGGAGTCCTTTTCAGAAATTCCTTATTCATGCCTACATCTCAAAGTCTATATCCTAAGGCTTCCTCTAACAATTTCAGAGTTTTGGATTTTATATAAAGGTCTTTGATTCATTTTGAGTTGGTTTTTGTACGGGGTGAGAGATAGGGATCTAGTTTCACTTTTTTATGTGTGGGTCCCCCTTCTGCAGAACCATTCATTGCTTGAAGAGGCTCTCTTTTGTCCAATGTATGTTTTTATCATCTTTGTCAAAAATCAAAAGACTATAGCTGCATGGATTTATTGTTGAGTCCTCTATTCTATTCCATTGATCAACATGTCCATTTTTATGCCAGCATCATGTTATTTTTGTTAATATGTCTCTGTCATGCAACTAGAATTCAAATATGGTGATGCCGCTACCATTATTGCCTTTGATCACTATTGATTCAGTTACCTGGGGCCTTGTGTGCTTCCATATGAATTTCTAATTTTTTTCTTTTTTTTGTGGTGTGTGCATGCATGCAGGTTTGAATGGACATGTGCTGTGTGCATGTGGAGACAGAGGTCAACTTTAAGTGTCTTCCTAATTGTTCTCTATCTTATTTTATTTTTGAGACGGGGTCTGTCACTGAGCCTGGAGCTCGTGGATTCAGCTAGATTGGCTGGCCAGCAAATTTCAGAGATCTATCTCCTCCCACTCCTGCCTAGTGCTGGGGCTACAATGTGCCCTGCTGCACCAGACTTTTATGTGTGCTAGAGATCCTAAAGCAGGTTCTTGTGCTAGCATGAAAAGCACTTTACCCAATGATCCATCTCCCCAGCTCTAGGATTGTCTTTTCTATCTCTGTGAATAATATCATTATAATTTTGATTGGAATTACACTGAATTTATGGATAATTTTTGTTACTATAGTCATTTTCATGATATCCTTTCTATCTTCTGATGTCTTTCTCAATTTCTTTCTTCCATGTTTTATTTGTAAGTGTGGGGTGGTGGTATACGCATGTGTGTGCATGTGTGCATGTTTGTGCAGGTGCATGCACCTGCGCCTGCACATGTGGAAGCCAGAGGATGACTTTGGGTATCTTCCTCTATTGTTCTCCACCTTTCTTGTTTAGATAGGATCTTTCAATGAACCTTGAGTTCATTGTTTTGATTAGACTGGCTTGTCAACAAGTTTCTAGGATCCACCTGTACCTCACTCCAAACACTTAGGTTGCAAGTGTGTTCTGCCATACCTGGGTTTATGTAGATGCTGGTGACCTGAACTATTTAGGTCTTTATGCTTATGTAGCAAGCACTTTACCTACTGAGCCCCTCTTGCATGTTTTAAAGTTTTCAATGTAGAGTTCTTCCACTTTGTTGTTTGAATTTATTTCTAGGAGATCTATCTATCATCTATCTATCTATCATCTATCTATCTATCTATCATCTATCTATCTATCATCTATCTATCTACCTATCATTTATCTGTCTATCATCTATGTATATATTTTTTCATTGAATTTTTGAGAATTTCATATATTTTAATCATATTTTGACTCTCTCCCCTATCTGCACTTACTGCCCTACCTTATTTCATTCACTCTATTATATATTTCATATATATATATGATATATATATGGAAA
>NW_008344645.1:445593-463839 GCF_000622305.1 Nannospalax galili
ATATATGACTACTGAGTCAAATTTATGTCCCCAAATGTCCTTTGATATGGACATTTGATACTGGACATTGTTTAATCTACCAAGTATCTCACCCTTAAATGAGATGAAATTTCTTCCTCTCAGCAGTTATGGGTTGCTAATAATTCCTCAGGTAGGACTGGGATTTCTTCCCCACTTCTGCACTTTTATACTGGGATTTTGTCTAGCTTAAGCTTATGTGGGACCTGTGGATGCTGTCACCATTGCTGTGAGTTCATATGAGTAACTGCTCAGCTGTCTGGAAAACTATTTCCTTGTGGTCTTCCACCACCTCTGGCTCTTACAATCTTTCCACCCACTCTTCTGCAATGATCCTTGAGCCTTGGGAGGCAGAACTTTGATGTAGGTGTCCTATTCAGTTCTAAGCATTCTGCAGCCTCTTATTCTTTGCATATTGGCCAGTTGTGGGTCTCTCTGTCAATCTCCACTTGTTGCATGAGAAAGCTTCTCTGGTGAAAGTTGAGAGATATGGGTATAGCAATAAGTCACTAGGAATTGACTTAACACTATGTTTGTTTAGCAGAATAATAGTAGTAGGCACTCCCTTATGACTTATGATCTGTCTAGTCATGGGTTCCTAGACCTGATACCAGTGTCAGATATGGCCTCAATTTTGTGAAGCGGTCCTTAAAATCCAAGTGATTGAAAGTGATTGTTTACTCCCGTATCATTCAAGCTACTATTGCACCAGTGGGTATATCTCTTTAGTCATCAGGGAAATATAAGAGAGATCTCATCTTATCTCAGTCAAAATGACTAAGATCCAAAAAAGCAAACAATGACAAATGCTGGTGAGGTTTGGGGAAAGAGGAATACTTAGGCTTCTGCAGGAGTGCAAACTGGTGCAGCGACTATAGGAACCAGTGTGGTGATTTCTCAAAAAGCTAGAAATAGATCTACCACACGATTCAGCCATACCACTCTTGGGCGTACCCCCAAAGGACTCTACCCTACTCATGTCTTCATCCATGTTTCTTGGTGCTCTAGTCACAATAGCCAGGACTCATAAATAGTCTAGCTGTCCATCAAGTATGATATATTTGCACAATGTAATATTATTGAGATGTTGAGATAAATGAAATTATAAAATCACAGGTAAATGGATGGAACTGGAAATAATCATACTAAGTGAGGTAAGCCAGACCCAGAAAGACAAATGTCACATGCTCTTTCTCATGTGTGGAATGCTAGCTTTACTTTGAATCATTATGTATGTGCATTTCAACTGGAAAATCCATAGAGGTCAAGAAACTAGTAAACAGCCATGGGGCGGGGAGAACTTTGTGCAAGGAGAGGTAGAATGTAGTAATGCAGTGATATAAAGGAAGAAAGGAGAATAATGGAGTAGGAAGGGTTAAATGTGCTGGGGACTAGGAGAGCAGGGCATAAGAGGGAGTGTGGGGAGGGATAACTAACACTAAAGGCCTTTAGAAACAGTCATATAGAAACCTACTTCTATAGAAGCTTCTTAAAGTATATACGTATACATTATAACACGGGGACATTGTCACTACTAGGCTCCATAAGCTAGCTTCATCTTTTGAAGCTGTTGACTAGGGGTTCCACAGACCCTCAAACAATTCTGGCCATTGCCCCTGATCTTGGTTGCCCACCACAGCTTGACAGTGAGACCCTATTGCTAAAGACACATGCATTAGTTATGGAACAAATAGGGAGAAATCAAGCTGGTGCTGACTTCCAAGCTTCATCTCTATTGACTAGCTTTCACAGTGCTGGAAGGTGCTAGGCATGCTACTGGAAAAGAAAAGTAATTAATCATCAACCTTGTCCAGCGGTGAGTCTTGCAAGTTTTATATAATTTTTGAAGCTTTTTCAAAGAGGATTGTATTCCTGGCTTCTTTCTTAGCATGCTCATTATTAGAATACAGAGAACTACTTATTTTTGTATATTGGTATTTATTTCCTGTTACTTAAGATGTTTTATCAGTTCTAATAGTCTTCTGGTGGCATCTTCAGGACCTTTATATCTGGGATTATATCAACTGCTGGCAGAGACAGTTTAACCTATTTGCATACCTTTTATTTCTTTCTCATATCTTGCTCTAGCTAAGACTTCAAGGATTATATTGAATGACCATGGAGAAAGTGAACACCCTTGTCTTGTTTCTGATTTTTTGTGGAAATGTCTTAAGACTTTTCCATTAAGTATGCAGTTGAATCTAGGTTTGTTGTATATAGCCTTTATTACGTTAAAGTACGGGCCCCTTCTGTTGGAGTTTCTTCAGGGTTTTTGTCATGAAGGAATGCTGGACTTTGTCAAAGGTCTTTTCTGTAACTATTGAGATTGTCATCTCTTTCTGTCCTTGAATCAATTTACGTGTTCTGTTTCATTTTTGGATCTGCCTATGCTGAATCATCTTTGCATTCTTGAGATGCAGCCAACTTTGTCGTGGTGAATAATCTTTGTAATGTGCTGTTGAACTCAGCTTTCAAGCATTTTATTGCGATTTGTTGCATGCATGTTCATCATGGAGAATGACATGTAAGTTTTCTGAGGCTTTTTCTTTTTACTCTTCAGCTGGGTTCTAATTCACTTCTATTACTTACTCTGTACTATGTAAGGACAGTACTTCTATGCACTTACTCTGCAAGGAGAGCAAAGCTTCCCACAACTGGGACAGAACCTTCCAGAAAGGACTCTGGATTCTCTTCCATTCTGCTTCCTAAAATTCCCTTTCTTTCTTCATTTCTGAAACTAGTATTGTTCTGCTGTCACCAAATTTCCCATATAGCTGCTCCCCAATTATCCTTGGTGTCTTCTCTGGAGAGTCTATAGCAATCAGTGCACGGGTGTCCTCTGCCACTTTTAGAGTCCACACTATTCTTAGAAAGCCATTTGGGGTACTCTGCTGAAAAATAAAGGAATGAAGCAAAAAAGAGAAAGAGAAAAAAATTCAGAAGACAGTGAATCAAAAGTAGAGGGTGATGAAAAAAAGTCACAGGAAGGCAGCTGTGATTAGCCCTGGTGGCCCAAAGCCTTGGCTGGAGGAAGAACACAGACTCCCAGGACATGGGATTCTTTTTCTTGTTTCATTTTTGTTTTATTAATTTATTTTTGTGACAAGGTCTTCCTGTAGCTCTAGCTGGCCTAGATCTCACTATGTAGACAGGCTGGCCGCAGTCTCCCAGTGATCCACCTGCCTCTGCCACCTATGAGCTGAGATTAAAGGTGTGAATCACTATGCCTGGCCAGCAGTTGGGTTTTTAAGGAAAAGGGATAGTCAATAAACAGATATATTGATGTGTTAGACAGAATTAAAAGCACACATTAAGAAAGGTAAGAGTTGGGGCTGGAAAGATGACTCAGCAGTTAAAAGCACTGACTGCTCTTGTAGAGGACCCAGGTTCGATTCCCAGAAACTACATGGCAGCTAACAACTGTCCTAACTCCAGTTCTGGGGGGATCTGATGCCCTGTTCTGACCTCTGCCAGGATTGCACAACATGGGCACCTTTATATGCATGCAGGCAATACACTCATAAAAATATTACATAAAATACGCTGGGCATGATGGCGCACACCTGGCGCACACCTTTAATTCCAGCACTCGGGAGGCAGAGGCAGGCGGATCTCTGGGAGTACGAGGCCAGCCTGGTCTCCGTAGCGAATCCAGGCCAGCTGGGGCTACAGGGAGACCTTGTCTCAAAAAGACCAAAAAAAAAATTACATAAAATATTAAAAAAGAAAAGTGAAAGACAGAAAGAAAGAAAAAAAGAAAGGAAGGAAGAAAGAAAGAAAGAAAGAAAGAAAGAAAGAAAGAAAAGAGGGCAGCAAAAAGGCACTGTTCAAAACTGGAGTAAAAAACAAAACTCATAAAACTCCACAAACAGCATCTGTAGAGATGGCTTAGTGGTTAAGAACACTGATTGTTCTTGCAGAAGACATGGGTTTGAATCCCAGCACCAACATGGCAGCTAACAACTGTCTGTAACTTCAGTTCCAGGGGATCCAACAGCCTCTTCTGTCCTCTGCTGGCATTGCATGACATGGGTACACTTACCTACATCAGGTAATACACGCATGCATATAAAAATAATAAAATATTTAAAAAAACTCCACAAGGATACAAACTATTCATGCAGCCCTGCTTAATAGTGAAAAATGTTTACATGATTATCATTGTCCTTTATTAATTTAACTAAAATAACTACGTGCAACTTGTTTGGTAGAAAAGGAGGATATGCGATATATATAAGAAAACGACCTATCAATTATAATTAGCCATAACTGATGATATGTCTAAAGTTATAAGTCAGAAACAGTAATCTATGCATAAGGTTTGGAAATGGGGATAAATTACAGAAAAAAATGCATTAGGCCATCAAACCTGGGAATTAGGGAAGAAGGAGCAAGAAACATTGTTTTTCATTATAAATTCAGTACTGTGTATGTTTACTCATTATGCCCATGAATAAGTCTGATAAAACTAGGAAAAAATTAGCAGTTGGTATATTTTTATTTTTAAAAATAATTTTATTGTAATTAAACTTTGCCTTACATAACAGGTTTCTAGATGTGTTTTTTTCTAGATGTTTCAGTTTTGTTAGTTCTTTTCCATCAATCACCTGCTCTTACAGCCTCTGGCTTCCAATGTTTCTCCTTCAACTTTGTTCTATTGTCTCCCTTCCCTCCCTTAAAGCCTCTTTTAAAATGATATGGTTTTAGTTGAGGGCATTTAAATATACATCTGTATTTGTGCAGATAAATGCATGTATATTTGTTTTTTACTATTATTATGATCTTTGACAGGAAATCATTGGGAAAGAGAAGTAAAATCTGTAGAAAGAAGGAAAAACAGACAACAGCATTTGTTTAACAAACTCTACGCTTCTGAAATGCAGAATGTTAAAAATGACAAAGGACTATCATCAGTGAGGAAAAACTAGAAATACATAGAAAATTTAGGGAAACACGAATTTTTCTTTTTTCTTTTTCCATTTTTTGGAAATATTAATCTTTTTGGAGTGCTTTGCTATAATACATTTAGTTTTCTCTAACTGGTACTTTGCACAGCTCTTTCTCTGTGCCAGTTCAGAAGTCAGCAGACTCGCCTCGCTCTGTAAGAAGACAGGGTCAACTGTCGTACCATCTCTAGTTTCAGCCAAACTGATCACAGCTTTTTACTGCAACCAAATTCATGTTATTGTTTTTCCAGGATTTGAGAAAAAAGTAAAGCCAACATATTCATGCCATTTGAATGAGTTCTTAAAATGAATTTTATTTGGAAAAAATTTAAGCTCTAGAGATCTGCCTCTGATTTTATTCATATTTTCTCCTCTTCCAGAAGGCAGAATTAGAGTGATGCTGTTCTCTTAGAAATTGTCTCTGCACCAATTTCTCTACTGCTTAAATCCCTTTTCTTGAGTAAGCAGAATTGATTGAAATCAATTCCCTCTTCTCCTCTATGATATTTTCTAGTATCTATATAATTTTGAGACACTGTGAAGTGTATCATCTCTATTTTTATTTGAGCAACTTTTGGCTGTGAAAAAGTCAGTAATTTTCATGACATCCCAGAGAATTAATAGTTGAAAATTGAGAAGTAAATTTAAAACTTGTACTGCCTTACAATGTAGTGGAGGCTGCACATTAAGGTATGATTGGCGAGAGCCCCACTTTGTTTTTTATCTAGAGGGAACATATACTATCCTTTGTGTTTCTTTTCTAAGTGTCGTCAACCTAAAGAACAGAAAGAGCCTCTAAGAAATACTGAATTTTTTCAGTAGTAGCAAAAGATTACAACTTGGTGCATGCTTGCTGTGGGACTGGGTACATTAAAGGTGGGTAAGGCCATCTTGTTCTTGCCTATCATGTGTTGTCTGCAAATGTTCTCATCATGGATAAGTGTGAATGATGAGCTTCCCTTGTGTGCGTGTGTGTGTGTGTGTGTGTGTGTGTGTGTGTAAACCGGAGGTTCACATCAGGTGTCTTCCTCTATCTTTCTCCACCTTATGTTTTGAAAGAGCGTCTACCATTGATCCTGGAGCTCATAGATTCTGCTAGACTTCTGACCATCAAGCCCCAGAGACACTCTTGTCTCTGCCTCCTCAGAGCTAGACTACCGGCATATCACCAGGACCGACTTTTTATGTGAGTTCTGAGGGATTAAATTCAGATGTTCATGTTTACATGTCAGGAATGTAATGACGAAGCCATCTTCCTGTCTCTAGGATCTTCCCTCTAGAATCTGATTTCCAAACTCTACTTTGTTTAGGATTGACACATGTAACTCTTTCTTGAGCCCAACGCTCACAATATGTGTCCCACAGGCCTCACATAATATGACTATTCAATGACCTAGTGAAAGTTTCTCTGTTGTTACACCCTGTGATAAAATACTCTGGCAAAAGCAAATTATTTTAGCTCATAGTTCAAGGTACATCAAGACAGGTAAGGTAAGGCAGCAGGAGCTTGAAGCAGCTGGTCACATCCCATCCACAATCAGGAAATAGAGAGGGATGAATGTATAGTTTTTAGTGCTCAACTCACTTTCTGAATTTTATACAGTCTAGGATCCCCCTGCCCAGGGAATAGTCCCACCCACAATTAAGAAGAATCCTCCTACATCAATTAACATGATTAAGAGGCGGGAGAGATGGCTCAGCAGTTAAGAGCACTGTCTGTACCTCTTGCAGAGGACCTGGGTTCAGTTCCCAGCACCCACATGGTGGCTAACAATTTGTAACTCCAGTTCCAGGGGATCCGACGCCCTCTTCTGACCTCCACAGGCATTGCAGGACATGGGTGCACTTATACACATACAGGCAATACACTTATACACATAAAATAAAAATAATAAATAAAAATTTAACATAAGATATTTCCCCAGGCATGCCCAGAGACTCATGCCCAGGTGATTCTAGATTTTGTCAAATTGACAGTTAACACTAATCATCACACTATTGATTTAGTGACTCTTCTGTATAATTTTTAGCTGGGAAGATGTTGGAAGATTTCCTTAAAATAACTCATTGAATGATTGCAAAATCAGTTTAATTCTCCAGTATATCGAGAGCTTTGTTTGGATTGAGAAAAGACCCACTCACTGAGAATTATTTATGCCCAAATATTGATGTGTCTGAATTGTGTTTCTTCTCACATGTATCATGGAATGAAATATTCAGAACAACTTTAATTTAGCAGAGGTAACTAATCTTAAATCATTTCTTCAATATAGGATCAAATAAGCCTTAAACTACTCCCTAAGATATTGGCTGGAACCTCTTTCCTTATCAGTTTCAACAAATATTAAGACCCAAAGTAAATTCAACATTGAATAAGCAATTAGATGAATGTATACTACATAAATTGAGGGAGTTGCAATGCCTGATACTGAGAAAGGTGATATATAAAATTATTTTCGTTTAAACTTTCATAGTAAAAGCCATAGATTTTAGGACATTTGTTGATTTTTTGCTGTGTCCTAGCAACCTTCTTTCCACACCTGCAGGCTCTGGATTGATTGAACATACTGCACCCTCTGTTCTGGGAGTTGGCTTCAATATAATCAAATGTAGTGTTGTAGTAACTCTCAGTGCTGAGGAAATTATCAGCCATCACTGAATTATAACAAGTTTTCTATGTGTGTGCTTTAGCTCTGTCTACTTGAAGACAGGGCCAATTTAAACAAATAGATGCTTTTCTCTAGTTCGTCAATGATAGACTACAGCTGAAAGAAATCAGAAAAACAACTCAAGATGCTGTCATGAGTTCAAGATAACAAAACTAGAGCTATATCCTGACATTTCCTTGAGGTTCTGTTTGAGGTATAATTGTTCTCATTGTTATTTCCAAGGTTTTCTTATGAAAAGTAATTTTAGATTACATTTAGAGTTTAGTTTCCATATATAATGTGAATGTTTCTGGTTTTCCAGCATTATTTTGGGTTTAATTAATGTGGAAGCATTAGGATTCACTAGTAAGGACTGGGAGGAAAAAAAAATGGCACTTATGCCAAATCTTTGGGTTCATTGTGGTATGGAATATATGTAGTATTGGGGTCTTATTTTTAGGTGCTATGAAGTGTTTACAGCAGTCTGAATTGATGCCAGGCCAACAGTCTTGACCAGGTGTTCTAAGTTCAGTCTTCATAATCAGAGTGAACTGAGTTGTGTACAGGCAGCTCTAAGCAGGGAGCCTTTGAAATTTAGTGGTTGCTTGCATAAATGAGGAATTATTAACAAGTTAATGGCTTCTCAAGAAGGAAGAGTTGTTTTTCTTCAGGGGTGTGGACCCTGGTAGGTCCACCATGCTCCAGTGGAGGCCCTCACACCCAGGAATATATGGGCAGGACAAATTGGTCTGAGTAGGTTATTCAAATATACAAAGAGGACAAGAAACTAGGAGGGAATGGGGAGGAGGTGAGAGAGAGGAGTTAGAGAGATGAGCGTGGGGGATGAATGTGGTCAAAGTCCATTTGTATGTATTATGATTCTCAAAGAATTATAAACATATTATGTTAAAATGATTTGGTTTCCTCACTTATAAGATGGGGATAATTATAATAAAAATACTATTGTGCCATTAAAGGTATTTTAAGAATTAAGCAGTCCAGCAACATGTTTACATAAGAGGTGATTTAGAAATGGCATTCTTCCAATTCTTTTTATTAGCTAAAGTGGCAGAAAGGAAGTATGGGATGGACTGATGTTCAATATTAAATTTTATTTATTTATTACATTTTATTATTTTTTGATGATCCACAGCTTCATAGACTGAGAGCCATTTGAATATATATGTATAGGACAAGAACAAGCAAAACAGAGCCAAGTAGTAATTTATGGGTAGCAGAAATAGTGACTTTTGTTTCATGTTTTATAATTTTCTATACTTTTCATCATAAGTATTTATGTTTTCTTATTAAAAATATTTTATTATTTTAATTTTATGTGTATGAGTGTATTGTCTGCATGTATGTAAGTGTGCCCATGTCATGCAATGCCCACGGAGGGCTGAAGAGGGTGTCTAATTCCCCTGGAACTGGAGTTACAGATAGTAACAGATAGTTAGCCACCATGTGGGAGCTGGGAATCAAACCTGGGTTCTCTGTAAGAGCAACTAGTGCTCTTAACTGCTGAGCCATTTCTCCAGCCCCTTGTTATATTTTCAGTTCTAGAATTGAACTGTGCAAGCATGAGGATATGAGTTTGGATTTTTTAGCACCCATGTAAAAAGCTGGGTGTGATGACCCCAACACTGGGGGAGTAGAGACAAGAGATCCTGGGGCCTTGCTGGCCAGCTAGACTAGCCAAAACAACAAGCTCCAGGTTTTGTTAAAAGTTTCTCTCTCTCTCTCTCTCTCTCTCTCTCTCTCTCTCTCTCTCTCTCTCTCTTTTTTTAAGGGAGAAAAGATTTATTTTGGCTTGTAGTGTGAGGTTAAGTCCATCATGGTGAGGGTAGACAGCAGGAGTTTGAGGCAGCGGGTCACATGATATCCACAATCAAGAAGCAGAGAGCAATGAATGGGTGAGCTCAACTCTGTCTCCAGCACTGGTATTCCCAGGCAGTCTCCCATCCAAGTACTAACTAGGCCCGACCCTGCTTAGCTTCAGAGATCAGACAAGATCTGGTGCATTCAGGGTGGTATGGCTATAGACTCTGTCTCCTCTTTATTCAGTCCAGAATCCCAGCCCAGGGAATGGAGCTGCTCACAGTGGGTGGGTCTTCTTCACCTCGGTGAACCTGGTCAAGATAATCACCATTGGCATGCTCAGAGGCCTGTCTCTTGGGTAATTCTAGATCTCATGAAGTTGACAATTGAGATTAACCATCAAATGCACTGCAGAAGGCAAGAAAGAGGAAAAGAGAGCTAATGGACATGATTCTACCAACAGTCACTCCTCCCACATTCAGCTGAGAGTATCAGTTCTGCTGGGCTGTCAGAGAAAGAAAATGTTGACACATATAACTAGTACATGTTAGAAACCTCTCTGATAAATGGTTCATAAAACAGGAAGATGAGAACTTAAACAAGATACCACTTTTCACCTTGAAAATTGGCAAAAGTAGCTCTGATAATATCAAGAGTTGGCATGGATAGACACTTAACAGGTCTCTGCACTGATAGCTGGAAGCATAGCACTTGACAAGCTGCACACAGACACAACTGTTACATACCTAATTCTGTGAACTTAGGGGGAATTCCTAGACAGAGGCAAAGATCTTTCCAGAAAATGGTCATTATAGCATCATTTACAGTAGCAAAAAAAGAAAACAGTTTGAATATCCTTGAGGAAAATGAAAAGTGTTGTTTAACCATAAAATTAAACATTTGGACTTTTTGAGACAGGGTTTCCCTGTAGCCCCAGCTTACCTGGAACTCATTGTGTAGACTAGGCTGGCCTTGAACTCATAGAGATCCACCTGCCTCTGCTTCCCAAGTTCTGGGACTACAGGTGTGCACCACCATGTCTGGCGAAGGAGTCCCTCTCTTTAAAAAAAGGTTTGAAAAGCAATTGAGAAAGGCATCCTGATGTTAAACTCTAGCCTCCACATACACCTACACAAACAAGTACACCTGCACACACACAAGCACACATGCATAGACCACACATAAGCACACACAAAGAGACACAGACAATCAGACAAGCAGACAGACACACACACACTCACAAAATTGAAGAAAAAATACTGTCCTTTATAATTTTTTTTCTTAGTTATGTCGCTCTAGGAACCTGTGCCTTGAGTCACTTAGGGAGATTTTATAGGATAATAGTCACCAATAATACTGCAAAAGGATCCGGGATCTGGGTGGTGCTCAGAACATTGGGAACACACTTCAAAGCAGATAAGCTACTCGACTAGTAAACTGCTGGAAATGTTGCTTCATCTCTTGGTGTCTGTGTTTCTTGATCTGTAAAATGAGAGGAACACTGTTTCCCTTGTTGGGAAGGTTTACTCTGAGAGTTTCTATAAAGTACATTTAGCACCAAGTCTGTTCACATATTGGTGGCTATTGTTACTGACTAAAAGATTATTGAGATCAATTTCCCTTTAACTGATGAGGAAATGGAAGGACATGAAAACTGCATGACATTTCTGAGATTTTCCTGGCAGACTTTCTGATAGAAAGGTGCTTCCAACATGTCCGTTTTTGGAAACAATCTTGACAATTTTCCCTCTCTATATAGCAATCTACTATTATTGCTTAGTATTCTTTACAGTTAATATGTATATTTTGAGGCAGTCTTGCTGTGTAGCCCAGGCTTGTTTCCAATCCACAGTCCTTCCTCAGTTTAATCTTTTTTATTTGAATAAATTAATTTTCATATTGTCTAAAATATATATCCAATATCACCCATCTCAAATATAAAAATACTTAGTTACTCAACACTTACCTATTTATTGTAGGGAGAGAGTGTTACATGCGAGGTAAGTCTTGAAAAGCTAAAGGGTGGGAGAGAAGAATTTGTAAGAAACTGTAGTGTCTTGTGACATTAAAAAATCGACATCCCAATAGTCAGACAGGAAAAATGAAGATATGTGTTAAAGGTTGGCAAGGACCTGGTCTTTTGACTTTTGGGTATCTGAATATGGTTGGAATGAATGGTACTAATGTACATGCTCTGAAACCATCATTAATCAGACTTCCCAAGAGGATCCACCTTGAGAATCTTCCTGGAATCTTTGTTACAGGCGATTCCTGAGCCATCCATCCATGTTTCTGTTTTCCCTCATGTCTAAGATGGTTTTGTAACAGTTGCTCTGTTGCTCTTATGCTAATGCACTGGACATGAATTTCACAGCAGCACAGCAATCCATTTTCTGTGACAGGCTGTAATGAACCGAGAGGGTTACTTTATCAAATGTACCTCTGGCAGGAATGTTGAGAGTCTAACATACACATTAGTGAAATAGCCAAAAATGGCCTTTTGCATGCTGGCAAGGGATGCCAATAACGTGACCACATGCAGAACAGATGGTGCAAGGCATTTTGGAAAGGAACCTTCCCACCAGAGGCTAAGCCTCCAGAGCTTTATCTAGCAACGTGTGAGTAATTGCTCCCTGTCTCTATCAATATTGTAGGAAGGTAATTAGGGAACTGCATACATGAGAATAGCACTTTTTTTCTAGGAAGAAATAAAGGAATCCATCCATATGATTAAGAAACTGGCAAAGAAAGTGTTTCCTTCACTTCAAAAATAAGTCTCCCCTGATCCTTCAGTTGTACTCCTCTCAATTTTCATTTCTTCATGTGTTTACATTTTTCTTTATGATGGATCATCCTTTAAGTTTTCAATCATCTTAGCTCTGGTTCCTCATATCATATTATTTTTACCTTAGAAATATCTAGGAAGGAACATATGTTATCCAGCTTTCTGTTGGCTGTGACAAAATAGCAGAGGAAATTAACTTAAAGGAGCAGTGAGACAAAACTCAATTATCACCTCAGAGAGAATATGAATAAATAGCTTATTCTTGAGCCAAATATGAGTGACCATGGCCCAGGAACATGAATTTAGATTGCTCCTAAGAACACATTCCAATGTGGAAGCAACTACCAGAACTTTTATTATCAGAACAAAGCATGTCACATGTTATATGTCAAGGCATTACCAAATACATTAGTGAAGACTGTAGGTAGGTGGATTATAGAAAAATGGGGAAAACTCTGCTGTAAGTTTTAGATGCTATCCGGTGACATTATTAACTTTAGATTGATTAAAACTAGTGGTCTGCAAAATAGATTATATTCTAAAGGTTTTATGTGATAGTTAAAGGACGTTCATTCAGATACAGAGCAATGAATGGCTAAAAGACGATGAGAAATAGATTTGGCTCTAGATATACAGAATTCTACAACTTTCCACAATTAAGAAGTGATTTTTTTCCCTTTAGAGAACTTCAGCTTACAGGTAGAAATATTTATTTTGATTCACAGTTTCGGAGGTTTCTGTCCATGACTGGCTGGCTCTGATACTTTGAACTTGAGGCAGAGCAGATCACCATGGTGGCAGGAGTGTGGCAAAGGAAGGCTGTTCACCTCATGACAACCATGAAACAAAGAAAGAAAAATGAGGCCAGGGATGAAATATACCTTGAAACTCCTGTCCCCAGTGAACCACTACCTCTAACTGGGCTTCATCTTATGTTGGGGTTTGAAAGAGAAATGCCTCATAGACACATGCATGTGAACACTTGGACCCCAGTTGGTGATGCTCTTTGGGGAGGTTATGGAATTTTTAGGAGGATGAGCCTTGCTAAAGGAAGTATATCACTGGTGGTGGGCTTTGAGTGTTTATTACCTCACACCACCCTTCCTGTTTGTTCTCTCTGCTTCCTATGTGTAGATGAAATGTGATTAGTCAACTTTCTTGACTGTTACCATACTTTCTCCATCACAATGGACTCTATTCCTCAGGAAGTGTAAGCCAAAATGAATCTTTTCTTCCTTAAATTGCTTTTGTTAGGGTGTTTATCACAGCAAGTGAAAAGTAGCTAATACATTTAAGTATTCATTGATGAGATAAGCTCTCATGACCTTATCACTTTCCCACAAATCACTTTTCAGTACCATTAACTGGAGACCAAGCTCTCAACACATGAGCCTTTGAGGGTACTTTTTATCTGACCCATATCAGACAGATTTTAAGTTAAAGAAACAGGGGCTTAATGAAATTATAGTAAAAGTCCCTGAAATATATAAATAGGACATATAGTAACTTTTTCACTAATAGGGACAAAACAAGTTAGTATCAAATACTTAAGTGCCAAGAACAATATTACCCTGTGAAGCTTCACAATGACAGGTATTTTATGAAGAAAAACAATGTCAATTTATAGTTGTGGGATCTATCCTGAGATTTTTTTTCAAGAACTGTTCAAGTTATAAATATCAGTAAATACAAGGGCGGTTATTGAACTATATCACATTTCACTTAGCTATTCAATGAGCCTCTAATGAACTTGGTTAACTGATGGTGTGAGGATAAGCAATTGGTTGATGTAAAAATTAAGAGCAGGGCACTGAAACACCATAGAAACATTTTTGTGAAGCAGTAGGTACTGAATACATTGGTGAGGCCGCTAAAGTGGTATTTGCTATAGCTTATCTCTTAATGAGTAAATGTTCTGCTAGTTAAAACATGGTCATGAGATTCTTTCTTCCCATTTCACTATTTCATTTCATTCCATTTTGCTATGGACATGCTCATATCATTAGTATGACAACTTTCAAACTAAACAATCTTTTTTTTGGAGAATTCTACATTTACCTAAAAGCCATTTCTGATTTTTTTCCCTTATCCAGAAATTTGGAATCTTTCCCTTGTCTGGAGAAAACTTCTTACAAAATATGAACAAAATGCTAATTCACAACAGAAAATTCATGGTGACAGTGCTAACTTCAAATGTTCAAGATCCTTCAGAGGCTCAGGCTGAGGTAGCCCCCAAGTTCATGGCAAATTGAGGGTGAACTGTTGAGGAGTCTGTGGCATTGAAAAAGTATCCTAGGACTGTTCCAATTTGACAAATCAGCTGCTCCTCATACTTTGAAAGCACAGAGGTCCATTGTAAGAAAGATTGCTTGGTGGTGCTAAGTATTGCCTCAGTAACTCTCAAAATTCCACTTCATGGCATCCCCTATAAATGAGACTAAGCCTTTACCAGGCTGATATTGCTGAAGCCCTTGAACTTTCAGCATCTGCAAGAGTGGGCAATAATTATTTGTCGTTCTTAAGCATCTCAGACTATGGTAAATTGTTCTAGAGGACTGAACAGACAAAGACACTCAACACCTGAGCTACTGCTCAATTTCTCTAATCAAAGAAATGCAGATCAAAAAAGTTGAAGTAATGTTTTCTGCCCGTCATATTTCATAACTGAAGAAAGTAGAGGTATGTGTGGAATGAGAATTCTCACAAAATGCTGAATGGAACAGAGCTCTGTCTGCACTAGGTATTTGGTAAGGAATCTGGCAAAACTTGTTGACTGAGCATTCCATTCTGCATGAAGATGTCTGTATGTAAATGGTTAATTTGCAGGGTAAATAATGTAAATGGAAACAATGTAAATGTTTATCAAGAAGAAGTTATTTAAATTATGGCATATATGTATATGTAGTGTATAAATCTATGTGTTGGTCTCTATAAATGTGGTAAAAATATGTCATTAATAAAAACAAAGCTCTATATGTCTCTTCATGGGGAATTATCTTCTACATTCATTGAGGGCATAACTTATAACTGGAATTATATATTATAAACAAACCTAAACAATTTATGACTAATTTATATGTAAAAACCTCTTGTCTTTTCACAACTTCCTATTCAGCAAGTATGTCACTGATCTGGGTTGGAACTGCTGAATCAGAGAATGCCTGCGTGCTCCAAATTTCCATTAACCTTAAGGCATTCAGAAGGTAGGAAGACTGATCAGCCTGTGGGACTTCAGTGTAGAGATGGCATCAAGGTTAGATACGTTTGAATAGGCATTATCTGGGGAACGTTCCATCCTCTTCCATTTCAGGCTCGGGAATACAAATGCTGATACAATGCTGTTCAGTTTCATAAGTCAGTGTAAAATTCTGATAGAAGCAGAACACTTTGGTGATATTTTAAAATATCCATATATGTATGTATGTATGTATGTATGTATGCATGTATGTATGTATGCAGCTCCATGACAGATGGTAAGGCACACAGACAGGAAACGAAGTTGAAAACATCAACCCTGCCCTGAAAAACTTCTTGACCAATGTGTCAAAAGATCTGACTCAGCATTTTTTTATTCCTGCTTTCCTTGCTGATGACAAGACTTATACACCTGGCCGAAGGTCAGACTCTCATACACTGGTTTCTCTATCCATGAGGGACTGCAGCAACACTCATGAACTCAGTTGAATCACTCTTTGCTTATATGACCCTTCCTGGTCTTCTGGAAAGATCTTCAACTTGAGCCTGTGCAAATGGACGTTCGGCTGCTTGTTTTACTGACTCCTGGGACTCATTCTAGACAGGATTACTCTAGATCTTTTCTTCTTGTTCAAACTTAGTCTTCTTAATATCCAGACAGAATTAAAATTCTATTTTAAATGCAGTCATCATTAAGCTCAAAGAATAATGGTTGTAATGCTTATTGTTGTTTTGACTGAATTACATTTTCAGGATGTACTGTGGAGAAATACTGAAATTCATTTGAATGCTTCATATTTACATGCTTTAAAAAGAATTTGGAATTAACATATTTTCACAATAACTGGTTTAAAAAACCCATTTTGTAATGATTTAATTTCTCTTCATAATTCAGCTGCCATGCTATAATACTACAGTCACATTCATCATCTTCCCTCTGTGTTCCTCCCCAGTGTATTTTCCTTCCCCTTTTTACCCAATTCCTACTCATAATGTTAAATAGTCTTCTTCTAATCAACCGCAATCTGAATATTAAAAGCCTCTTTAGCTCACACTAATTTTTAAAAAAATGTCAAGTCAGAGCAATGATTGGGCATCTGTGGCCTCCAAAGCTATTTTCTTCTAATTCCAAGTCATAGACCTATGCTCGCTGTGAGGCTGTGCTTTCCTGTGTCCTTGCATGGCTGGGTTCAGTTCGTGCTTCTTAGAAAGCACCCATACTGGATGCCATTTGTCATTTGTTTTCTGTCCTTTCTAGTATTTGCTCCCTGGCTGGCTCCAAAACAAAGCACGTAGTAAAGATAGTGGACCAGCAAGACAGGAGAGGGGCTGCAGTCCAAACGGCATCACTTTGCATTTCTTTCACGTGAGATGGAAGCCAGTTTGTATTATTTTCTTAAAAATCACCATTTTATGTGCTCTATTACGTGACTTAAATCGAATCACGTTCAATACCCTTTCTTACACATTTGTGCTATTTTTGCCTTTCTCATATTCCTGCTTATGCTGTAGGAAACTGAACACCTATATATGTCTGCAATATGGTGGAAAGCTTTGAGAACAGGCACGATAATTTCTTTTCACTCTTTGCTCTATAACTAGCTTACCTTTCAGTGTCTGGTTTCCTCATTGATAAAGAAGGACTTCATAAGTTTCTGGAATCAATGAAATAACACATATGAGAAAAACCATGTGCAAAATGTCCAACAGTAAATATCCATTAAGGATAGCCTTCTTACATTATCATCGTCTTTAATTTGACCTAACAGAAGTATCTGGGTGACTGCCTTTGGACATGTTATATTAATTCAATATTTGATAAATGTTAATCTGGCATTCATACTCTTCAGATTGATCCTTTTTATATTTATACAGAAATTTCATATTTGGCATACTTATACTTACATTTAAGCTCAAGATACTCCCATTCATAGCTAGGTTGATTCATAGACTGCAGTGCCTGCAATATATGTATTATTGATGTGGTATTTTCCCACAATCTTTCTAGAATAATCTTTTATGCATATTTTGGACAGTGGTGCCTCTCACACCTATCTCTTCTTATCTTATAAGATCACACCTGCAAGGTTACTCTGATTTTTGCTCTAGTTTTTCTTTATGCAAATCAGTGAAGTTATGCAGTCAATTTCAGCAAACTTACTCAAAGACTGAAACTTATTCAGCCATGTGCTTATGTAAAACCTTATATTTCACCTTTACTTTTTAAAGATCCTTCAAAAATTAAAAAAACCCAACACATTTATCCCAATTATTTATGTGATTTGGCTAAAGTCTAAACCATTGTTGAACAGTCTTATTCATGACAGCAACTTTTTTCTCTTGGTTTTGAATTCAGGTATTATCCACCACTATCTTCACTGATGCTTTAATGTTGATCCAGCAACCAGGAAAGATTTCACCATTATTCCAACTGCTCTACCTTGATGATCTTCTTATTTTTTATTTTTTGTCTTTTTGAGACAGGGTATCCCTGTAGCCCTAGCTGTCCTGGAACTCACTATGTAGACCAGGCTGGCCTTGAACTCGCAAAGATCCTCCTGCCTCTGCCTCCCGAGTGCTGGGATTAAAGGCATGTACCACCACGATGATCTTATGTTTTTATAAAAAATAAATCTTTGGGTATATGCCAAGGAGTGGTATAACTGGGTCAAATGGTAGGTTCATTTGTAGTTTTTTAAGAGTTCTCCACACTGCTTTTCATAGGGGTTGAACCAGCTTGTAGTCCCACCAGTAGTGGATGAGTGTTCCCCTTTCCCCATATCCTCTCCAACATTTGGTATAATTTGTTCTCTTGATCTTAGCCAGTCTGACTGGG
>NW_008344645.1:464447-464722 GCF_000622305.1 Nannospalax galili
CACAGTGATTAAAAACACCAAACTGGTGGAACTAACCTTCTTGGGTGTTTAACAGACATACTTTGAGGTCTATAATAATTTGGTCAGAAGGACATAAAGGACACTTTTTGCTCTTTGCCCTCCTAGTGTGACTAGTTCCAGGGGACTGTGAGCATCTCTCAAAATGTCCTAAAATGGAGGTGGGTCACCTGTCCTCTTGATCAAGGAGGCCAAGGAGACCCCAGTAGATGGACTTGAACCAGTGTCCAGTCTATAAAGAGAAGGGTCAACATAGA
>NW_008344645.1:465342-470116 GCF_000622305.1 Nannospalax galili
TGTCTAAAACCTGTTACTTGGTTTCTTGCTCCGTCCTTTTCGACAGTGCTCTCTCCCCTGCCTTCCTCTGGCTTACCGGGAGGTCCATTTTCACTTTGGGCCCTATTTTCTTTTGCACGTGCTCCCATCCTTTCACTTCGTTCGGTTTCTGATAGGCTGTCCTGGAGATCCTCTAGAACCATTTGCCCTTCCTCCATAACTTCCTGACAGTAACCCGCGTGGAGGCATAGGGTAAGAAGCAGAATTACAAAGGCTCCCATAATCAAGGCAAAAACAATTCCAGCAATCTCCACAATATCCATACCTCTCTGAACCTACCTGCAGTTCTGAATCCTCCTCCTGTATTGGAGGGGTCTTTGGGCGGCGCCAGCGATGTTAAGTCCCGGGTCTCGGCACCAGCTGTCCCTGACCGCTTTCCGTCTCGCCAGCAAGAACGACGCGGGAGGACAAGTCAGGATCCTTCTGCAGCAGTTTATTTGAAGACTGAAGACCAAAGACGCCGAGAAGTGGGAGAGCTGTTGCTTATATATGCCCCAAAGGTCCCATTTATGACGTATAAGAAGCAGATTGGTTGCTGGAGATCATAAGAAGCGGATTGGTTGCTGGAGATCACGCCACGGGAGGAGGCGGGGGAAAGCAGGCTCTTGTGCACGCCCCTTATGGGTGTGGCAGGATGTTTACTTTTAAGAAGGTCCGGATACCGGCGCCATCTTGTAATGGCGGCGGAGGCTGTGGCTCTCCACAAATAAATAAATAAATAAATAAATAAATAAATAAAAATCTTCAAACATTTCATTGTTTGAAATTAAAACCATCTTCTTATTTAAAAGTTTGGTTCAAGGCTGTGAGACGGCTCTGTAGTTAAGAGCAGTGGTTGTTCTTGAAGAGGACCTGGGTTTGGTTCCAGTACTAACATGTTGGGTAACAACCAACCATAATTCGAATTCCAAGGGATGCCTTCTTCTGGCCTCTGCTTGTTTACATGCACATGGTGCACTTACATACACGCAGGCAAAACATCTATACACGTAAAATAAAAAAAAAATAGATTTAAAAATTAAATCTTTGTTTCAGATGGTTTTCTTTTTCTCTGTTGGCTTCTATTATATTTTCTATTTTTCCATACAAATGCCATCAGCTAACTACGTGAAACCTGATGCTTGCAGCCAGAAGTCTTATTTTACTCTTTTATCTTCCCTGAGCCCAAACAAGCAAACAGCAGCAACAAAAAATCATGCTACATTCTTAGTCTTTTATTTTGCCTCAAAAATGACAGCTCTCTTATTGATGATTGTCAAAACTGAACAGGAGTAGGCTGGGGTCCTTCAGCCTTAGCTATGTTGAGTGTTATTTTACTACGTAATACAAAGAGCAGTGGGCAGGAGATCTGGAAACCAAGGTGCAATGATACAGACAGCTAGAAATCATTCACATCAAACTAGAGGAACATGAGAAAGAAACTCAAGTTCTAGTTGACCCAACATTTAAGTTCTCTAGGAAGTTGATGGTGTGTCTTGGGAAATTGTCTTGATTTCTACATCCAATTCATGGCTCCCTGTTGTGAGTTGGCAGGAGCAATGGAGCAGTGGACAATGGTGTTATCTGAATGGAAGGATTAGAAATGTAAAATCCTACACTGTTTCAAAATGGTCTTACAATATTTTTCTGTTCTTAAAAAACAGGGGTGGATGGTATGGTACCATTGGAAGGAGAGACAGATGGTATCATTAATTTGAATTATTTCCCAAAGAGTGCCTCACGGCTCTTCATCCTGTTTTCTGGGTCTCTGTGTATCTCAAGTGGCTAAGAGCTTCTTTAGGTAATGGCAAGTTGGAAGTTGGGCAGTGAGCTTAAAGTAGAAACCTACGTTGCTATGGAATGGTGGAAATATGCATACTTAGCATGCAGAAAATGGAATTTAGCCAGGTTAGTTATTATTATTTTTGTAAACTGAAAGCCCTGAATGTATCTGCAGGGCTATACTGAATATTAAATTAGAGAATTTCCATTGGCTAACTATGAGTTTCTACTAAAGGCGTGGTTGAAAGTCCTGTGGTAGGTTTGGAAAAAGACCTGGTTGAAAGTCCCATGGTGGGTTTGGAGATAGCTTTAACTCCTAGTAGCTCATGTTTTCTTCTGGAAGTGCTACAGTCTTCTAGGGCTCCTGTGTAGCGAAGTGGGGTGGTGTGCTTGTGTGATGCACATGTGCATAGCTCATTCTACAGACTCAAAGCAAATTAGATCCCTTTGCTGAGTATTTCCCATCTCGCACTGAGAATCTTGCAAATTTCTTCTAATTGGTATGCTTCTAGCTACAGCCTTAAATTCTTGCAATGTGCTTCCTGAAAAATAGCCCTTTATTAATAATATTATATAGAATCACCCATTGTTGATAATTCTCTTAGGCTTTATTTGTCTGAAAATATTTTAAAATTTTATCCCTGTTTTCTTTTTAATGTATTTTATTTTAAAACTGTTTTGTTTAGAAACAATCCTCAGGGCTTAATTGCTGATTCTTTTAATCATCTGAGGCAACTTTGTCCTCTTGTGAGTACTTTTAAGATTTTTTTCTTTGTCTTTGACTAGCAGTTGTTTTTTTTTTAAATTTATTTTATTTTTTTAATTAAAAGAAGCATTTCATTACAACAGCATTAACCTATTCAATAACATTTTTCTGAGCTAGGGTACATCTCTTTCAAAATTGGCTGTACATTTCTAGGTTTACAGATGAATTATTACGCTTATATAATCTTTTACTCATTATAAACTCTATAAGACATAAAAGATCAGTTAGTGGGGCTAGCAGGATGACTCAGCAGTAAAGATACCTGCTACCATGCCTGATGACCTGAGTTCTATCCCCAGGACCCATGTGGTAGAAGAAGAGAATCAGCTCTCACAAGTTGTCCTCTAACTCCACACGTGGGCCATGACACGGGCACATACACATACACACACACCCATACTCTGCTATCTCTGCCACTGTCCACTGTGCTGTCAGCACCCCCATCCATTCCCCTCTATCTGCCCTTCTGGTAAATCTAGTCAGCCAGCGGTCCCTGTTCCAGGAGGATCAGCTGTTCCTCATCTACAGCAATCCATTGTCAGTATTCCTTTGGATAGAATTGGGGTCAACTAGCAGTTGTTTTACAACTATGTTTCTAGACGAGCTTCTCTTTGTATATAGTTTTTGACTTGAATGTATTCTTCAAACTCTGGTTTATTGATTTAGTTGTTGGGCATTGAACAGTGACTGACATTTATTTAAGAAATAGTCTCTGGTGTGTGGAGAAGAAAAGTATTGGTTTTCTGTGTCCTATGCTTGACCTCAAATGCTACTTTTATTATCAGAGAGTCAAGGAAATATTCACAAAGAATATCACACAATTTCAGTCAACTTGCTGATAAAATTGGAGATTTCTTAAGCATTAGACATTGCATTAGTGAGGATAAATCAGAAGAGTACAAAAAAATGTACCTGAGACTAATCATGTCTCAATCTTAGAGACAAAAGCAGTTAGACAATGATATAATCGTGGAAGATTATGAGGTAGGGCTGAGGACAGAAATGATAACTGGTTTCCTGGAGTATGAAACCCAGATGTCAGGAACAGCAGGCTGAGAGACTGATAGAAAAGGCAGTGAATGCCCTACAGGACTCTTGAGTTAGGCATCTTAGAGCTATAAACCTGCCACTTGTTACCATTATTTTTGTGATAATTTTAATTCTGTAAGCTTTAAGTTCTCATTCTCTGATTTGAAAAAGCTAAATTAGAAGCAACTTTGTAAGCTTGCCTGAGTAAGTCTGGCTGTTGACTCCCCCAGCCTCATTCACCCTCCCAGCTCCCCCACTCCAGCTCTCCCCCTAGCAGGGGACTGGCACATTTCCTGTCTTGGCACCCCAGACCCCTGGACTGACCTCTTGGCCCAAACTCTGCACTGCTTCCTGATCCTTTGCGTCCAGACCAACACAATTCCTCCCTCTAGTCCCCACCTCCCTTTGCATCTCTGGGCTGCCCATCCCCACAGCTTCCTGGAGCTAGCAGATTTCTGGGGTAAATTTGGCTGTGCCCACTGTGCCTTGACTCCCCCATCCTCATTCCTCCAGCTTCCCCACCCCATCTCTCCTCCTAGCAGGAGCACTGGTACATCTCTTGTTGTGACACTCCGGACCCATTGACTGACCTCTTAGTCCAGAATCCCCACTGCTGCCTGATCCTTTGCACCCAGACCAACCCAATTCCTCCATGTAGTTCCCAGGAGCCCTTGGGCCTTTTCTTACCCCCACCTCCCTTGGCATCCCTGGGGGCCAGCATTTTTCCTGGGCCCTGCTCCCAGGCCAGCCCGGCCCTCAAATTCCTGAGGCCAGCATCTTTCCTGGAGGCATTCAGACCTTAGGAGAAAGCCTGAGAGTATCTGTTCTTCATCTGACTTGGGCCTCTGGGAACTCCTGAGCAGCAAGGTGAAAGCAATTTGGCCACTCAATATAAAATCAAAAGAGAGAACCTGAAGCCTAGACCAACCAGACTTCATGCCCAACAAGTAAACCACAAAGGCACATAAAGTTTATAAAAAGAGGCAGACCCAGATTTAACAAAGGAAGGCTTGAACCTCACACAAGAACCAGGATCTACAGAAGAAATCCACATGTCAAAGTCACAGAGAAAAAATAATAATATGAAAAATCAAAATAATATATCCCCACCAAGTACCATCAGTCCTCTAGAGGAGTACAATGAGAACCCCCTAGAGATAACACAGGACATGGAACTCA
>NW_008344645.1:470239-472388 GCF_000622305.1 Nannospalax galili
CAATTAGAAACGACAGGAGAAAGCCTCACCAATAGGATGAATGAAATGGAAAACAGACTATCAGGACTGGAAGATAAAGTGGACAAATTAGACCACTCAAGCAAAGATTATGAAAAATTTAAGAAAACACAAGAAAGGAATATGCAGAAATTGTGTGACACCATAAAAAGACTAAAGTTATGAATCATAGGCATACAGGAGGGAGAAAAAAATCTCAGGATAATGGTATGGACCAGATCTTCAACAGGATTGTAGAAGAAAATTTCCCCAAATTAAAGAAAGACATGCCCATACAAATACAAGAAGCATATAGAAGACCAAATAGATAGGACCAGAAAAGAAACTCTCCAAGGCACATCATAGTAAACACACCAAACATACAGAACAGAGACAATATTGAAAGCTGCAAGCTGTAAAGAAAAACAAGTTACATGTAAAGGAAAACCCATCAGAATTATAGCTGACTTTTCCCCTGCAGACTATGAAAGCCAGAACAGCCTGGACCAAAGTATTCCCAGTTCTAAATGACCACAGATGACAATCCAGATTACTTTACCCAGCCAAAATGTCTATTATAGTCAAAGGGGAAAGAAAAATCTTCCATGACATAAATAGGCTGAAATAATTCATGTCCACAAAACCAGCTCTTCAGAGAGTTCTTGAAACAATACAAAGAGCTGAAGAAGGGAATGACTATACCCAAGAGGTTACAGAAAGAAACTTAATGAAGGTATAACTATAGAAATGCAAAGCTACACCAAGAATGTGAACAGAAATAAAAATGACAGGAATCAATACACATCTTTCATTAATAACTTTAAATATCAATGGATTGAACTTCCCAGTCAAAAGACACAGACTAGTTGAATGGATTAAGAAACAAAACCCAACTTTTTGTTGTCTACAAGAAACTCATCTCACATTCAAGGATACGCACTACCTTACGGTGAAAGGATGGAAAAAAAATATACCAAGCGAATGGTACTAAGAAAAATAGCAGGCATTTCAATTTTAATATCTGACAAAATAGACTTTAAACTAAAACTAATGAGGAGTGATAAAGAGGGTCATTTCATTCTGATCAAAGGAACAACTGACCAAGAGGATATGATAATCACAAACACATATATTCACCAAACTCTGGTGCACCCAACTTCATAAAATCAGTACTACAGGACTTTAAGACCCAGATTAATCCCAACTCATTAAGAGTGGGGTACTTCAACGACCCATTGTCTCTATTAGATAGGTCAACAGGACAGAGAATTAACAGAGAGACATCTGCATTAAGCAATACCATACATCAAATGGGCCTAACAGACATCTACCAAATATATTCCACCCAAGCACCAAAGAATATACTTTCTATTCAGCACCCTATGGAACTTTCTCCAAAACTGACCATATACTGGGGCACAAAACAAACCTCAACAAATACAAATATATTGAAATAATTCCATGCATTCTATCAGAGCACAATGCAATAAAGCTTAAAATCAACAACAGAAGAAACCCTAGTAACCATATGAACACATGGAAATTAAACAGCATACTCCTGAATGATGAATGGGTCAAAGGAGAAATTAAGAAAGAAATAAAAGTATTCCTGGAATTAAATGAAAAGGACAATACAACACAACAAAACCTCTGGGATACATTGAAAGCAGTCTTTAGGGGAAAGTTTATAGTTCTAAGTGCCTACAGTAAAAAATTAAAAAGAACACAAATAAATGACTTAACATTGCAATTCAAGACACTTGAAAAGCAACAGGAAATGAAGCCCAAACCAGCAGACAAGAAGAAATAACAAAATCAGAGCAGAAACTAACGAAATAGAAATCAATACAAAGACTCAGTGAATCCAAGAGCTGGCTCTTTGAAAACATAAACAAGATTGACAGACCCTTAGCCCAGTTAAACAAAAGAAAGAGAGCCTCCAAATCAACAAAATCAGAGATGAAAGGGGAAACATCACAACAGACACCAAAAAGATCCAGAACATTATAAGGGAATAATTCAAAAACCTATATGCTACTAAATTTGAAAACCTAAAAGAAACAGGCAGGTATTTAAAATCAAGGGAACTACCAAAACTAAAGCAAGAAGAGATCAACAGCTTAAACAGACCCATAACACATAAGGAAATTGA